>NC_088863.1:23864583-24101896 GCF_032884065.1 Artemia franciscana | reverse complement strand
AGAAACCGCCTCTGGTCGACAAAAGTATGATAAGCTAAATTATGCTTTTTAGCAAATTAATGAAGAAAAAAAAGTTGGTTTCCCTTTTCATCACTTTGCCTCCTCATGCATAGACCTAGAACTTCTAGATTGACTATCTAAAATAGCCCAAATACTGCTGGTTTATTAGAGGACAGAGGTATATTGAGATGAATTCAGTTTTTGTTAACCTTTGCAGGGACATGCATTCAGCATTTACCTTAATCTGAAAATCATGGCTGAAGCTTTTGGGTGTACATAGCCAAAAGTTAGGCAGGTGCAGAAATAATAAAAAGGTATTGTTATGCGAAAATCTTCAGAATATTCCTCGTGGGATTCACATGTCCCTCTGAAGTGCACAGGTATGTTAATAATATTTTGCAATGCTCATGACAAGGCATTTTAAACAAATTTATAAGTTTTTTTGTGGTTTTGTTTGTTCCTGAAGCTATAACTTGTCTTCATTAAACAGTTATTTAGTGTCTTGATGTATTTTTTTTACTTGCAGATAAAAATGCCTCCTTCTTCTAAGAGGAAACAGCGTGAAAGTTTTTCATCTAGTAGTGGTTCTTCAAATGATACATCCTCTTCTTCTGATGAAGTTCATTAAAAAAATTGTTCAATAAAATGAAAAATTCATGACAAAAGAAAGACAGATGAATGTGACTCTTCATCCTCAGAAGGAAGCACTAGTGACAGCGATTATAACAGGAAAGATAAACTGAAAACAAAGAACCAAGATAGGAAAAAAAGAAGCAAGAAATAGAAATATAACTTATGATCATTAAGCTCACGGGAAAGTTATGATGATGAACGGAAACGGAAAAAAGGAGTGAACTCAATAAAGCTAAACAAAATAAGCATTAGTAAAAGTAGTCAAAACCAGGGTGAGATCAAAGACACAAAAGTAAAGATTCTAGATGAAACAAAAACAAGAAAGATGAGTAGTACTATGGATTTCGGAACTGAACTGACAAAATCGACAGAACCCTCTTACAAATCAGGAAAGACAAAAAACATAAAACAGACCATCGAGATCATGGAGATATGGAGACAAGGACCAAACAAAGGACTGGATAAGGTTCTAAGGAAAAAGAAAAGTATACCCACCAGAAGAGAAGCGATGAATCGGACAGATCTGTTGTGAATCATTAGGGAGCTAAGCGGGGGTGTGTTAGTTTTGAAAAATCTGATGAAGGTTTAAGTAGTACGGAAACACGGAAGAGAATGAAGTACAAGGAATTGAAGCGTAGTTCAGACTACTTGGACCTAGACCAGCCAAGGACTGTTTCACCAAAGCGCTATTGGAAGGCCAATATGACAACTATGCAGTTTCCAGAAAGGAGTCGAGACAGAACACCGGTTAAGATTGGTGGAAGATACTGGGATAAAGATACAGAAGGAGTTGAAGTAAGAAAAGAGGATGCTAGTGATCATACAGCTCAAGGAAAGTTAACATTAGACAAAGAAAGAAGCCTGAAGAGTCTGTAACATTGGCTGAAACAAAACAGGTTGAAATGCTGACAACTAGAACAGGAGGTGCGTATATTTCTCCAGCTAAATTGAGGCTCATGCAACAACAAATAGGGGACAAGTCAAGGTTAGGATAATTACATTTAAAATGAATATTGACCCTAATACAAAAGAAGAAAAAAAACTAAAAAAGGTAAAAACTACAAAAAAAACTAAAAAGAAAAAAAAACTAAAAAAGCTAAAAAACTAAAAAAAACTAAAAAAAGGTAAAAAACGAAAAACTAAAAAAACTGAAAAAACTAAAAAAAGGCAAAAACTAAAAAAAACTAAAAACTAATAAAAAAACTAAAAAAGCTAAAAAACTAAAAAAACTAAAAAAAGGTAAAAAACAAAAAAAAACTAAAAACTAAAAAAGAAAAAACTAAAAAAAGGAAAAAACTGAAAAATAAGAGAAAAAGAAAACTAAAAAAATATTAATAAATATAAAAAATATAAATATAAATATAATACAAATTAGCAATCAACAAAGCACCAAGACACAAATGACGACCGGGACACAGGGAGTATAAATGACGACCAGGACATAAGTAAAAAAAAAACTAAAAAAACTAAAAAAATGGTAAAACTACAAAAAAACTAAAAACTAATAAAAAAACTAAAAAATCTAAAAATCTAAATAAACTAAAAAAGAAAAAAAAGAAAAAAGGAAAAAAATAAAGGAGAAAAACAAAACTAAAAAACGAATGTATATACAGACCGGGACACCGGGATACAAATGATGACCGGGACACAGGGAATATAAATGACGACCAGGACGCAGGGACACAACTACAATGGGGACGCCGGGGGGCACAGGGGGATATAAATGACGACCGGGACACCGGGACACAAGGAATATAAATGACGCCCGGGACACTCAAAGAGAAATCACAGACTGGAACACCGGGACACAAGTGACGACCGGGACACAGGGAATATAAATGACGACCGGGACACAGGGACATAACTACAAAGGGGACGCCGGGGTGCACAGGGGGATATATAAATGACGATGGCGACTCAGGGAATGGTCGATTAGCAATCACCATCAACAAAGCTCAAGGGCAATCATTAGAATCATGAGGTATAGATCTGAATACGGATTGTTTTCCCATTGACCATTATATGTTGCATGTTCAAGAGTCGGTAAACCTGACAATCTATTTATATGCACAGACAATGGGACAGCAAAGAATGTTGTATATTCGCAAGTTTTACGTAGTTAAAAACATATATATATATATATATATATATATATATATATATATATATATATATATATATATATATATAGATATATATATATATATATATATATATATATATATATATATATATATATATATATATATATATATATATATATATATATATATATATATATATCTATCTATATTCACAGGTGGGACATAGGGACACAACATAATTTACAAAGGAAGCCGTTAGTATCCTACATTTGGAAAGAAACATTACCTACCTTACCTTAAATCGCACTTGCTAGCAATATCGACGAATCCATTGTACACCAGTCATTGATGATAGGGCTGAAGGACATCTGCTGCATCCCATTGTGTGAGCCATAGTTTAGTTGCACAGTCTTTGTCAAGATTTCAAAATATCACATGCAGTGACAACACCCCATCATGTGTTGTTGTCAACTTCTACCTTTCAAAATAATTGAAAGGATTGCAGATTTACCTAAGCAGTCTTGTGCTGCAAAGAGCTGCTAGTAGTAGGGTAAATTCCAGTTGTGTGGCTCTTTTGAAGGAAACACTTTATAACAAAAAGAGTAGTACTATTTATTTTAGTATTTATTTAGTAGTACCCTTATTTTGTGCTATTTCCAACAAGAAAGCCCCTCCCCTAAATGGTCCCAGATATTGTCTTAGGATATATACAAAACTAGAAGAAAACAATAAATTTTTATTGGACATGCCTTCTGTTTCTGGGCTATTAATCAGATCTTCATGTTTCCTTCTATTAATATTCAGATTTTATATAATTTCAAATAATATTTTCGCCCAATATTTTGATCAACCACTCATGCAAAACGGAATTTCACCTGGTCAAGAATGTAAGAAAACTGTCTAACAAAGAAGACTTGATGTATCACAAAATATAAACAACGGAAATGTCTGAGAATACCAAGGGGGGGGGTGTCATTGTTAGAGAAAAATCACAATATTTCATTGGAGCATAAAATAAGGAATTTAATGATACTAGTTTTTCAATTTATATTGTTTCCTTCAAAAGGTCTGTTAAATTAAAATTTTATATCCTGAAATAATATATAAAATAATACATTATAAATAATAATAAAATATAAAATATATTGCCAAGGAGACTTTTTTATATGGAATCTTCTGTAAGAAATTTTACAATGGGATTTCCAGCAAGGATGGATGGAATTGTTTGGGGTGAACTATCCGGGGGGGGGATTTAAAGAGTATAACCAGAGGAATTTTTCTGTAGAAAAGGAATTTTCCAGAGAGGACAGCACAATTTCCTAGCATTATTTGGTACAGCGATCAGAAATTAAATAACAAAAATAAGTTTCTTTTTTCAACTGTAAATAAGGAGCAAAATTAAAACATAAAATGAACAGATTAAGAACGATTCCTGAAACACAATGGCGATTTAATTTAGAATAAAAAGCTTTTTTAAAAGTACTAAAAAGCTTGTGTGAAGAGGGAGGTATTGGGATTAGGTAACCCTCCTGATTTATGGAGTAATTTCTCTTTGTTTTAAGTGTTAATGGTGCTCCTTACTTTCCTTAAAAAAACTCTGGTTTTTTATTTAATATGGAAAAAATATTTATTTTTTTATATTAGTGCCATCTGTATTTTTGAGTTGGCCATGGAAACGTGTTGTTACATATCTGTTTTTTTCTAGTTTGTTGTAAGAGGGTGGTGTGACATTTCTTTCTTTCTTTTATGATTTATCGATGAGTCTGGGGAGTCCTGTATCGTCTGATCTGATTTGACCGATGGTAATAAATCAAATCGGGTTGCTCTTTTTTTATTGTCTGATTTATTTTTGTTTCTTTACTTTTTCCATGTTTTTCAGGCCATGGAACTCACTTGGGGATGAAGTAGCCTATTCTCGTTCTTTTTTTTGGTTTCACATATATATTTTTGAAGGGGAATACTTTTTTTTGAGGGGGGGGGGGGCGGGAGAGTGAGAAGTTTTTGCCATTCCTCACAAATGAATATATTCTATGATTTTTCTTGTTCTCATTTAAGCCTTGTATTTAACATTTGCGTTTTTGTTTTAACTATATCTGTATTTGTTTATGTGTGACTTCTGAAAATTAAGATTTGTGTCTGGCTGTTCCATATTTATATGATTTTAAAAAAAAGGTTGCTGCAGAGACGATGGCGTAAAGTAGTGAACATGTTTTAGTTAGGGTTGATTTTCATTGCTTCTTGATCTCCAGTCATGGGAATTCCCCTGTACAAAGCCGTTTTGACTGGAAAACAAAACTAACATTATATTTGCTGACGGTAGCTTGCATGAACTATGATCATCCGAGAAGACAAACCCTCAGGAATCAGGCAGGATGGCTCAATTTGACAATGCTTTCAGATAAATAAAATATTCTTTTTTGTATACTGGGGAGGCAGATGACATCCATAGGATTGATGTTCTAATGTTTGACAGTTGTTCAAATGTAGAAACAGGACAATCCACTTATGCATTCAATATATCCTTCTAAACTCTGTTGATGAAAAAGTTTCACTTAGGGATATGGCAGGTGTATGTTCCTGAGATATGCACACTAACATTTTCTTACCTGAATAAAATGAACTAGATATGTCACGGC
Organism: Artemia franciscana; assembly: GCF_032884065.1. NCBI lineage: Eukaryota > Metazoa > Arthropoda > Branchiopoda > Anostraca > Artemiidae > Artemia > Artemia franciscana. The sequence goes on along the minus strand of NC_088863.1, from coordinate 24,096,543 downwards.
TTCGGGGAAATTTACTTAGAGCATTCATTTTGGAAAATCGTTTCCAACCTATGGTCCTATAAAACTGGGAGGGGGCTGATTCATGACCTCACGTGAAATTTCTAATAAAAAATAAATTACAAAAATCAGGATAAATTAGAAGAAAGCAAATAATAATTTTTTTCTTTCGATCGTTCTGAATTGAACTTATAGAGAAATTAAATACATTTTTTTTCAGTCGATCGTTCTGAATTAAAATTATATTAAGTTATAAAGGAGCGTTCTGAATATAAAGTTATTAAAGCCAATAAAAAATAGAAAGAAAAACTGTCAGCTATGTCGTCAGTTTTTATGTTTATAGTAAAGAATAGTCAGATTCGCAGAAAGTCAAAAGGCTATATAATTATATGGAATTGTTATACCATTAGTATAACCATGAATTGTTGGTTTACTGTTGGCTGGGGCGAAAAGGGTATTCTTTATAAAGGTGACAATTGATATGTGATCTTTTACAGCAGATATGGGAAGGAAAGTGGAGAATAAAAATTGTGACTCAAAATAATATTGTTTTTATTTCCCACTCCCAGATACAATTGATTATTTTCCAAATGTGAAACAAGAACCGTAGCTGAAACTGTCTTGCGCTAGGGGTCTGGTAAGCCCCTCACTTTCTTCTGGTGGAAGGAGGCTAAATGTCATCTAATGACATATATTTGAGGAAATCTGGTATATCCAATGTGAGCAAAAAATATCAATAACCTTATAAGAAATGCAAGACAAAATAAGTCTTATCCCAAAAAAGTAAATGACAAACGATATATAGCTAATTAAAACAGGTAAATAAAAGAATATCTTTGAAGCTCTTTCTTGTCTTCAATTGTTGTATTTTAAACAGTATCTTTGGAAAAATTGAAAATTAGTGTCCAAAATTGTACTATATTGTAACAAAGATAATTTAGGTAAAAAATATTGGACAATGCACACAGTTTTCCTGCAGAAACCGCCTCTGGTCGACAAAAGTATGATAAGCTAAATTATGCTTTTTAGCAAATTAATGAAGAAAAAAAAGTTGGTTTCCCTTTTCATCACTTTGCCTCCTCATGCATAGACCTAGAACTTCTAGATTGACTATCTAAAATAGCCCAAATACTGCTGGTTTATTAGAGGACAGAGGTATATTGAGATGAATTCAGTTTTTGTTAACCTTTGCAGGGACATGCGTTCAGCATTTACCTTAATCTGAAAATCATGGCTGAAGCTTTTGGGTGTACATAGCCAAAAGTTAGGCAGGTGCAGAAATAATAAAAAGGTATTGTTATGCGAAAATCTTCAGAATATTCCTCGTGGGATTCACATGTCCCTCTGAAGTGCACAGGTATGTTAATAATATTTTGCAATGCCCATGAGAAGGCATTTTAAACAAATTTATAAGTTTTTTTGTGGTTTTGTTTGTTCCTGAAGCTATAACTTGTCTTCATTAAACAGTTATATAGTGTCTTGATGTATTTTTTTTACTTGCAGATAAATATGCCTCCTTCTTCCAAGAAGAAACAGCGTGAAGTTTTTTCATCTAGTAGTGATTCTTCAAATGACACATCCTCTTCTTCTGATGAAGTTCATTAAAAAAATTGTTCAATAAAATGAAAAATTCATGACAAAAGAAAGACAGATGAATGTGACTCTTCATCCTCAGAAGGAAGCACTAGTGATAGCGATTATAACAGGAAAGATAAACTGAAAACAAAGAAGCAAGATAGGAAAAAAAGAAGCAAGAAATAGAAATATAACTTATGATCATTAAGCTCACGGGAAAGTTATGATGATGAACGGAAACGGAAAAAAGGAGTGAACTCCAATAAAGCTAAACAAAATAAGCATTAGTAAAAGTAGTCAAAACCAGGGTGAGATTAAAGACACAAAAGTAAAGCTTCTAGATGAAACAAAAGTAAGAAAGATGAGTAGTACTATGGATATTGGAATTGAACTGAAAAAATTAACAGCACCCTCTTAAAAATCAGGAAAGACAAAAAAACATAAAACAGACCATCGAGATCATGGAGATATGGAGACAAGGACCAAACAAAGGACTGGATAAGGTTCTAAGGAAAAAGAAAAGTATACCCACCAGAAGAGAAGCGATGAATCGGACAGATCTGTTGTGAATCGTTAGGGAGCTAAGCGGGGGTGTGTTAGTTTTGAAAAATCTGATGAAGGTTTAAGTAGTACGGAAACACGGAAGAGAATGAAGTACAAGGAATTGAAGCGTAGTTCAGACTACTTGGACCTAGACCAGCTAAGGACTGTTTCACCAGAGCGCTATTGGAAGGCCAATATGACAACTATGCAGTTTCCAGAAAGGAGTCGAGACAGAACACCGGTTAAGATTGGTGGAAGATACTGGGATAAAGATACAGAAGGAGTTGAAGTAAGAAAAGAGGATGCTAGTGATCATACAGCTCAAGGAAAGTTAACATTAGACAAAGAAAGAAGCCTGAAGAGTCTGTAACATTGGCTGAAACAAAACAGGTTGAAATGCTGACAACTAGAACAGGAGGTGCGTATATTTCTCCAGCTAAATTGAGGTTCATGCAACAACAAATAGGGGACAAGTCAAGGTTAGGATAATTACATTTAAAATGAATATTGACCCAAGACAAAATTTGATCCAAAGACGCCCACCACTAATAAATATTTCACAATTCGAATTTAAAGAAAAAAGGAGTTAGCTCTTGAAAAAAAGTAAAAGGGTAACAAGGAAACAATTTACTACAGGGTATGCATCCAAGAAAAGGGGTCAATGAAATATTCAAAGGGGAAAATGGGAGAAATCATGATAGCAAAAAGACAAAAAAAAGTCTAATAGGTCTACTTCCAAACTAATTAAAAAGAAATATTTTTGAAGAAGATGTTCCTCAACGAAAAGTGAAGATTTGAAAACTTATAAACACGCAAAAATGAAGTCCTACAATAAATCAAACTATAAATGACCAGGAATTACTGTCAATGAATAAATAAAACCAAAAAGGAACGGAAACTAAAATAAATAAACATATCAAACATTATAATAACTGTTTTTGTTTTAAGCTTTGTTCTTGTGCTATTTGTCAAAATATAAACAAATAATAAAGAATGATGTAAAATCACCCTTATAATCAAGATGACTGGACTAAACAAATGAAAATAAACTGATTGTTTAATGTTAAACATTTTTTTCCCCTGAAAATCTTTATTTTACTTAACAATTATTTTTGGATTTTTCAGTCTTATAATACTTGAGAAATTAAAAAACATATATTTGGTTTTCAGTAAAGCACAAATGATGCAATAGCCCTTAGAAAGTCTAGAGTGTAGAGGGCAGAAGCCCTTTTTCTATTTTTGGCAATTTCTGTCGCTTCTATGTTTAACTATTTATTCATTTTAGTTTTTATTTGTTTTAGGATCAATCTATTCGTTTACATTAGTATCTAATATATTTTTGTTTAATGTAATTATTTATTTTGATTTCTGTTGGACCGTGATATGATCTAGTCGTTGATAGTAAATTTAGGCCACTTAAAGTTTAATTATTATAGCTATTCAGTCATAGAGCTCCATACTTTTCTGTAAAAAACTTCTTCTGCTAACAGCTTATGTAATTATTTTATGTTAGGATTTATTGCTAAAGTCTTATTATTAGTATCTATATAAAATTCTTAAAGGTAATATATAAATACTTTTTTCATATTATGGCCATTTTGCCAGCCTGGATGCACATAGTGTATTTAGATTTAGTTGAACATTTTAACTGAATACCCCTAGCCATTCCTAAGATATGGTACTTATAGCCTACCAATTCTACAGCCTGGATACACATATTATCTTTTGATTTACTTCAACATTTCCTGAAAGTTTCAACTAAATACTATTCGTTGTTTCTTTGATATTGCAGATACGCCTTTATAAGAACCTGGATATACAAAGTATCTTTTGATTTTTATTGTACTTCTCCCTAAACATTTCATAAAAGTTTTACTGAACATTTATACCCATTCCTGAGGTATTGTAGATACATGCCCCTCAACATATAATGATTTAGCACAACATTCCCAGAAAGTTTTAACTTATCACTCTACCTGTTCTTGAAATATTGCAGATATTCCCTTTGGACAAGATTGATGTACACAATATCTTTTGATTTTGTTGAACACCCCCCCCCCCAAAATAACTGAAAATTTCAACTTAATGCATTTAGTCATTCCTGAGATATTGTAGATGTGCTACTTGACAACCTTGATGCCCATTGACTTCGATTTAGTTATATATTTTACTCAGTAATTCCTGAAACGTACAAGGTATTACCCTTAGTTGTTCTTGAGATATTGTAGAAATGTTTTTTTGACAACCTGGCTGCACGTAGTGTATAATGATTTAGTTCAACGTCCCCTTAACATTCCCTGATAGTTTCGACTTAATAACCTTAGCTTTTCCTGGGATGTTGCTGTCATTCTTTTGAAAACCTGGATGTATATTGAATCTTTTGATTTAATTCAACACCCTCCCCCCTCAACATTCCCTAAAACTGCCAACTCAATATTCAAGCCGTTCTTCAAACACTGTAGATACGCTCTTTTGATAGCTTGGGTGCATATAGTATTTTTTGGTTTAGTTCAACAGTACCTGAAAATTTCAACTTAATATCCTTAGCCATTTTTTATTTTACTGATTCACCCTTTAGACAACCTGGTTGTTTGTTTTTATCTATTTTTATTTTCTACCTCTACATTCTCTGAAAATTTCAATTTTTACTCTTAGTTGTATCTAGAATATTTCAGATAGGCTCTTTAGATGACCTAGAAGTGCATTATGCCTTTTGATACAGTTCAACCTGCCCCTCAACATTCCTTGAAACTTCCAACTTGATATTATAGTCGTTCTTGAATTATTGCAGGTACGCCCTTAGATAACTTTGATGCACACAATTTCTTCGGATTTTGTTCAATATTCCATGAAAAATTAATGCTTAATGCTTTTAGCTGTTTCTAAGATGTTTAAGATATGTCTTTTTGTCGTGTCTTTTGATGTAGTTAAGTATCTCTCTGAACATTCCGTAAATATTTTCAACTTATACCCTTAGCCGTTCCTTAGATATTGCAAAAGCCCCCATTTTCCGGTATAAAACATGTTAAAACAATTGCTTAAGTGCATTATTGACAGCCCCTTCCTCTTGGGCTTGTGAGGGTCTTGTCATTCTTGAAGGCATATTCATTTGAGCTTTCAACTACTTTGAGGGAAATGGCTATCTAAACATTTTGATCGAATGAATTCGGAGGCTACTGATCGAATGTATTTGGGACTAGAAAAAAGGGTAAGATGAAGGGGCTACTTTAGCTCCAACTACTTTTGACTCTTTAAAAGGGCACTGGAATTTTCAGTTTCCAATCGAATGAACTGTCTGTATATCATTAATTATTTACCCTAGCAAAAAATAAAAAAAGAATTTACATTAGAAAGTGAACTAAAAATTTGCCATTCAATCTTGCTTCGTATTTTGGTAATAGTAATAAAAAAGAAAATGTAACATAATCAGTAACTACTGGGTGACCCAAAAGGATTCGTACCCATATTTTATTCGATAAAAAATCCATTTTTTAACAAATATCCTTTCTGTTGCAGGACATGAAAGGTGAACCTTTGGATGATCGTTTGCAGCCATAGTTACCCCAAAAATGTCTTGGACCAATCAGCAGGAGATGTTCTCCCTGGAGATCTATTTTGCGACAAAATCATACCAGAGTGTACAAATTCAGTTTCGAAAACTTTCATTGTCGCAACTTTCCACCAAAATCACAATTGTTACTTGGGTTGCGAAATTCAGTGAGCATGGGACGGTAGTGGACTTATTTCTAATGCCACAGGGGGAACTTATTCAGGCAGGTAACAGAGTGCAAGGAAAGAAGAAAACATTCTGTAGTGAGGGACTACACTGTCCAATTAAACGTGAGAACAGGCCACAGTGACTCCCTTATCATTCCGAGTTCTTGGCTGTATCTAGGGCTGCATCCTACTGAGTCCCTTACTGCAGCAATTTTTTCTTCTGTCCTTGCATTCCTTGCATGTCCTTGCACTCCTTTGTCATTCCGAGTTCTTGGCTGCGTCTATGCACTGATTTCCTAGGGTTGCATCCTACTGAGTCCCTCACTGCAGCAATATTTTCCTCTTTTTCCAGTCTGAATAAGTTTCCCCCGTGGCTTTAGAACATAAGTCCACAACCATTTTGGAAAAATTCGTCCAAAAGAGGTCGCAAAATAAGTTGCGACAATTGATAAGTTTTCGAAACTGAATTAATACACTCTGGTATGATTTTGTCACAAAATAGGTCTCCAGGGAGAATATCTTCTGCTGATTGGTCCAAGACTTGTTTGGGGCAACTATAGCTGCAAACGATCATCCGAAGGTTCACATTTTATGTCCAGCAACAGAAAGGATATTTGTTAAAAAATGGATTTTTTACCGAATAAAATATGGGTACGAATCTTTTTGGGTCACCCTGTAGTTAAACAATAACTTGCATAATTCTGAGTTAATTCTTTCTTTATAGCCCTGGATATCAGCGTATTGCCTGGGAGGTGTTGAAGAATGCTATACATGGTCTTGTCAACAAAGTTAATGTAGCCAAAATCGCCTCTATAGTCCGAGAGCTGTTCGAGCACAACATCTTTCGAGGGAGGGGTCTGCTCTCCCGTTCCATCATGCTAGCTCAGGATGCATCTGAATCATTTACACATGTATATGCTGCTTTGGTGGCCATCATCAACACAAAGGCTAGTGTGAGCATGCTATAATGTATTTGGTAATTAATCAATTTAACAATTTGAAACGTGGATTTTGTTATACGGGTGGAGCAATATCAGGGAGTTAAATAATTTATGTCAGGAAGAGTGTGACTCAGGGAAAAAAGCTAGTCCTCCTAGGGAGAAGATTTAGGACATAGATTTACCAAATAAGGCAAAAAGTTGTACATTTATTTCACTTTTGAAAATTTTCAATTCATCATCAATTTGAATCATTCCTGTAATACATATCTGGAGAAGGGAAAAATTCTTAAAGCGAAAGGGAAGAAAAATCCTTGAAGGAAAAGGGAAGAAAAAACTTTTAGGAAAAAATCCCTGGAATACAGAATTTACCAAATAAGGTAAAAACTTGCAGAATCATATCATTTTTGCAGCCTGTATTTTTTTTACTGTAGGATGGACTTTAATAATTCCTGTAATACAGGTCTGGGAAAGGGAAAAGTTCTTAAAGAGGAGGGGAAGGAAAAATCCCTAAAATAGAAACAGATGTGCAGGAAACATAGGAAGGAACGTAAACATCTGGAAATTTAGGCAGGGTTGAAGGGGGTCTTTGCTAAACTTCGTTTTGTTCCCATTTAATAACCTTCACAGTAGTCTCCTCTATAGGCCAAAGGACTCAAACAAAAGACTTGGTATGCTGTGGTTCTCAAGCTATGATGACGCTTACTAATATGACTTGACGTCTGACCTGAAATATCTTTAAAGAGGAAGGGAAGGAAATATTTTAAGGAAAAATCCCTAAAATAGAAACAGATATGCAGGAAATATAGGAAGGAACGTAAACATCTGGAAATTGAAGCGGGGTTGAAAGGGGGGCTTTATTAAACTTCGTTTTGTTCCCATTTAGCAATATTCACAGCAGTCTCCTCTATAGGCCAAAGGACTCGAACAAAAGACTTGGTATGTTGTGGTTCTCAAGCTATGAGGACGCTTGCTAATATGACTTGATGTCTGACCTGAAATATCCTTGAAGAGGAAGGGAAGGAAATATTTTAAAGAAAAAATTCCTAAAATAGAAACATAAGAAGGAACGTAAACATCTGGAAATTTAGGCGGGTTGAAAGGGGGCCTTGACTAAACTTTGTTTTGTTTCCATTTAACAATCTTCACAGTAGTTTCTTCTATAGGCCAAATGACTTGAACAAAAAACTTGGTATGTTGTGATTCTCAAGCTATAAGGATGCTTACTAGTATGGCTTGATGTCTGAAAAACAATGAAAAAATAAATAAAATGTCTCTTCAACTGGAAGTAAGGAGCAGCATTAAAGCTTAAAACGAACAGAAACTATTACGTAGATAAGGGGGTTCGTCTCCTCCTCACTACCTCGCTCACTCTTTGTTATTGTATTATAGACTTGATATACCAAGACTTGACTTTAAAATGTCTGCAGTAGATTTAGTTTGCTAGGAAATAGATACCTTGACATTAACATATTTGATACAGAAATATGCTAAACAAAATTAATACATACCAAAGTGCACACATAGGAACCAACATACCGGAGTTTTGACTAACAGATGTCCATTGAAAATACTTCGAGATAGAGAAGTATTGTGTATCTCTCCCAAATATCCTCTATCGAGCCTCAGTATATACCTGGATTTATGTTGACTGGTATGTTGAAAAATATCCTCAGGCCATTTGCTACATATTTAACAATTTTGACTGAAAGATCTCAGTCCAAAATCAGTAATTGTAACTGACTATAAACATGCTTAGGCTTCCTAAGTTTCCCTTGACCATATTAGCATCACTTCGGTTTAGTCTGGATTAGTCCCCCTAGTAAATTCTCTGTCACCTGTAGCCGCAAAATTCTTAGAAAAAAAATACTTTAGGTTGCGACAAATAGCCGAAAGAAAGTTTGCATTTCATTCAGATCTGCTTTTTAAATCCTCCACAAAGGTTAGTCCTCGTCCGTTTCAGTGGATAATTGAAATTATAGGTGTATTCCAGAAGTCATTTATCAATAATGATCAAATTGTTATTACCTTCAGTCTTAAATGGTCTATAACTGGGAGTTACCTGCTAAAGTGCGTTTAAATGAATGTAATAAAGTTAAAATACATAGAAAACAGTTCAGCTCAGTTCACTCGGGCTTATTAAAAAAAAAAAAAAATTATAACAGACAACATACATAATCTCTCATCTCTATGCAAAACAAGCATGCTTGAGTCCCTTATCGCCTCAAAACTAAATACGGACTATGACTTTCCCTCCACTCCTCGATACATTCATGGCCTCTATCAACAGAAACATCCTTACAAGTCCCCACCTTTTCATCCAGGAGCAAGCCACTCCAATCCCCACTTTGACCTACTTGACTTAAGTCTCTTGCCGGGCACTGCTCGGCGTAGAGAGTGACGTCTGCCTCCTCCTCCATCTGGTCCATGGCGAGTATTTGCTCTTCGCTCTGTCTGAGGTTTATCATCGTCAAGAACTCGGACAGGCTGTCGGGCCAACGTTTCTTTGGTCGGCCGCGAGGTTGCTTCCAACCAACTTTGATAGGGTCGAAGTCATAGATCATCTTTGCGGTCCCTCCACAAAAAATCCTGACCTGAACTTTCCAAACCTGAAGTATATTTCAAGTCTGTTTCCAATCGAAATAAGCAAAAATATGTTATTGTTTTATTGCTAATAAGGACAAATGACTTTTGATTTTAGTATTCTCTGGTATGTGAAATCTTCAACATTTTGGTCGATAAGAGTATACATAGCGTAATAAATACACAAACATCATCAGTGTTCTTAACAATTAGTTTGTTAGTTGTTGTTTTTTTGTATCAATGGTTGAAACTAGCAGAACATGGTAATTTTGAACATGGTAAACTGTCACCTTATGTTTTATCTGAAAACTGATTACCCCCCCCCCCCCTCAATGCAGACATTTAGCATAAGAGCCAAAGTGGAAGTCGCAATGACTTCCACTTTAGAAGTCATTTAATGACTACATTAAATGACTTTGGAAGTCATTCTGCCAGATAGTAGCTTGACTGATTTGACTGAATCGATATTAGGTTGCTAGTGATTTTCGTTTTGTTTTTGAAGAGTTCTACGTAAAAACATGTTTCTTTTGCTTTATCTCTCCCAGTATTTCAACCAGACTCGGGCTTGTTCTTTGGAAGGTTCTGGTACGATTGTTCCCTTGTTAGGTTTGGAATTGATCTCGTTTATTTGTTAACAATTGAGCTCGATAATAGCACTGATACTTAGAAACAGCAAGTGAAACTGAACTGCAAATTCTTTCTCAAAATTATTCCTGAACTAAAATAAACTATGACTTAGAAAAAAGATCTTTATTTAAAAAAGACTAAAAGTTGCTATAAAGTAACTAAAGTTTGTTAATTGTGTATTAGAAAAATCTAGTGAGTTTAAATAAAATTGTCTTGTGAGTTTAAATAAAATTTAGCTTAAGGGGTCGTTTTGACTAGATGACAAAATATATCTGAAAAGGATCCTTGGTGAAACCATAATGGAGAAGCCTACCATTTTCTGATATTACTAGTTTTCAAGGCAAACAAACAAGGCTGACATGATCATTTGAAGATTCGCTTTATCTGTCAATGCTGATTAAAAGAAAAACAAAAGTAATTGATGGAAGAGCTTTTATCAGTTGAATTATCGTTATTTCAGTTTCCTAACATTTGCGAGCTGATGCTGAAAAGATTGTTGCTTCAATTTAAACGTGGTTTCAAACGCAATGACAAGACTGCGTGCATCGCCCATGTCGTAAATCAACAAGTCGTAAGCTGATTTTATTTTGTTTTAGATGTTCTTCCATTTTTAGTAGTTTTCTTCCATTTTAAACCTAGTCGTGCTTTTAAGACAGGAAGAAGTCCCCTCCACATGTAAACAGAGTCTCAGTTAACCCTCGAATAAACTAAGAGCTGTTTACCTATTTCAAAGTTTTAGCCAGAGTAGTAGTCTTTAGGACTATGTTCAGTCTGGAAATTGCATGTGTATTTGCTATTTGCTCTTTTGGTATTTGCACAGTACAAATATCAAGTTGTGATCCTAAGTAGAAAACCAATGCCTCGCTTCGAAATCATTAGAAAACTCAACCAAAAACTATCTTAATTATTGATTCTTGTGCCTTGGTTTTATTGAATCTATTTTGAATCTCTCATAAAATAACAAATTGAACATTAATTTATTCGACCTACTTATTACTTAAAATTTTTATTTACGTATTATTTACGCTTTTATTCCTTAATTTTTACGGACAACTTACCATCTAAGTGTAAATTTTATTATGAAAATAAATGAAATAATTGTGTACATTTGCAAATGGTTAAAATTCTATTCTGCTCACTGTTTTCAAAACTCAAATAGTGACCATTTTTTACAAAATAACAGCTTTCCCTATATAAAATCCCTTTGAGGGGTGACTTTCTCGTAATTATTCTTGTGAATTTTTTTGTAAAAAAAGAGTTTAATATGCAGAGTGCCAGCGATTGGGTGTTATTTCCTATTGTGTCTGTTGTATTTTTAACAATTTATTTTACTAATTTAACTAATTTATTTTACTAATTTTGCATTTTTACATTTTACAATTTATTTTATTTTTTAACTTTTATTTTACTAAGTCATGGGTTGATAGCCCCTCCCCCCTCCTCTCAACTCTCTAAAAATTATATGTAGAGCCGGTATAAGGAAGCTAAAGCTTCAGCCTGAGGTTAGTACTTTTCATTAAGTCAAGATAATTTATAGTTTTTTCTGGTCTTTTATTCTTTAGTAGCGTATCTAAAGCCAATGATATTAAGAATATCCAGAAGATAATTCTGGGGGGAGAATGCCAAGAAGAGGACAGTTATCAAATCATCAGTAATTGGGATGAGAGTTTGGCTATAATGGGATTAAATTCTACAATACAATTCTAGCTGAATCAGTTTAATTTGAGACAGTGCTTCTGACATGCGAAGACGTACCTGAGTACAGGGGGAGGGCAGGATAAGAGAAAATTATCCCTCAGAATGGTCAACAGAACCTCTCGCTTAAAATTAGAAAATCCAACCCTATGAAGTTGACCTTTTCCGCTTATGGATTTTCCATTTCTGGAGCCCCCCCCTCCCTACCTCCTTAAAAATCATATCTGAAAGCCGGTATAAGGTAGCTGAAGTTTCGGTCTAAGGTTAGAGCCTTTCAGTATGTCAAGATAATGTTTTTTTTCTGGACAGCATATCTAAAGCCAATGAAATTAAAAATATCCACAAGATAATTCATGGGAGGAGAATGTCAGGAAGAATACAGTGATCAAATCATCAGTAAGTGGGATAACAGTTTGGCTATGATGGGATTAAATTCTACAATACAATTCTAGATAAATAAGCTTAATATGAGACAATGCTCCTGACTATGCGAAGACGTACCTGAGCACAGGGGGAAGGCAGGATAGGGAAAAATATCCCTGAGATTGGTCAATAGGACCTCTCCCTTAAATTTAGAAAAATCCGTTCCTATGATGTTAACCTTTTTCGTTTCTGGATTTTCCTCTCCCCAGAATACCCATTTCTCCTCCTTTTCAATGGAAATGAATGTTGCAATCCAGTCAGTTGATCAAATCTCTTCTGAAGAATATTATCATTGAGTTGACCAAACTTTTCATACTTTTACAATCTGGGATTCCCGCTAACCTGGTATTTTTTTTTGGCTTGACAGAGTACTATTTTTTATGACAAATTGATAGAAACTCCCTCCCTAAGTCAGAATAAGTATGAGATTGTACTCTTAGTTTTCCTCTAAAAGGATTCACCGGCATTAGAAATAAATTTAGAACAATTGATACGGAACGAGCTCAAGCCTGGTATATAAGCTTGGTGTGTCTTTTGAGCCACAACCCCCTCCCCTCACCCGCTCTGCTCCACAGAGATTTTCTTGATTTCGGGGCGTTTCTAAATTATGTCATATTTTTCATATAATTTTCTAATTTTTTGTTTTAAATACAAGTCGCGTCCCTGTAAGTCGCATCTCCTCGTCCCCCCTAAAAGCTTCTATTTTTCATATCAGATCAAGTATAGATTTAGGCTCATAACTGATAAAGCAAATGATTCATGGGGGGGGGGCAATCTAAAAAGTACTAGGACTTCTCGCCATTTACTTCATTTTTTCAATTTTTTTTGCCTTCCCGTTAGTCCTTTTAAATATAAAACAATTTTACGTTAGTCCTCTTAAAAAACAATTTGACAATAATAAGTGCAAAAGGATGTTTTTATGCAGCATATATGATCTAAAACTGGGGAATGTACGATTTATCATCTTGTGGTCCATGATTTTAAATTAAAGAGCCTCTGAATTCTGATGTTTTTGCATTCATCAGTGTGCTTATTTTTTTCTAAATATAGTTCGATATCATCAAGTACTGTAAAGTATTTTTGAAGTAGATTTGATTCTTTTGTTGCCTTAACACGTAGAATTGCATTCAAAGAGTTTGGGCCCTATTCCAAAGTCATTTGCAGATAATTTCTCATATTTCCAGTATTCCCGTATCTGGCTCTCCCTTTCCTGTTCACCCACTCACCCGGAGCTTTTTATCAAATTTGTGTCCCCGTTAAAAATTCCAGTCCCCTCTAAAAAAAATTCCTGCTTTCATGTCTGATCCAGTATTTTTACAGCTGCTTTTTGGGCTCCTCCTTCAATCTGAGGCACTACTATTTCTTGTGATTTCGGTCATTTTTTTTGCATAATGAGCCTGTTTTTTTATCAAACAGTTCGTGGTAACGAACTGTAGTAAGGAGCGACCCGGCTCAATAGTAACCAAAACTCTAAAAAATGGAATTTTGATACAAATAGCTACATCAAAAGAATCGCATTTTAATGCTGGTTTTAAATATGTAAGTTTCATCAAGTTTAGTCTTACCCATCAAAAGTTACGAGCCTGAGAAAATTTGCGTTATTTTAGAAAATAGGGGGAAACGCCCCCTAAAAGTCATAGAATCTTAACGAAAATCACACCATCAGATTCAGCGTATCAGAGAACCCTACTGTAGAAGTTTCGAGCTCCTATCTACAAAAATGTGGAATTTTGCATTTTTTGCCAGAAGGCAGATCACGGATGCGTGTTTATTTGTTTTTTTGTTTTTTTGTTTTTTTGTTTTTTGTTTTTTTTTTCCCCAGGGGTGATCGTATCGACCCAGTTGTCCTAGAATGTTGCAAGAGGGCTCATTCTAACGGAAATGAAAAGTTCTAGTGCCCTTTTTAAGTGACCAAAAAAATTGGAGGGCACCTAGGCCCCCTCCCACGCTAATTATTTTCCCAAAGTCAACGGATCAAAATTCTGAGATAGCCATTTTATTCAGCGTAGTCGAAAAACCTTATAACTATGTCTTTGGGGACGACTTACTCACCCACAGTCCCCGTGGGAGGGGCAACAAGTTACAAACTTTGACCTGTGCTTACATATAGTAATGGTTATTGGGAAGTATACAGGCGTTTTCAGGAGTATTTTTTTGGTTTGGGGGAGGGGTTGAGAAGAGGGGGATATGCTGGGGGAACTTTCCTTCGATAATTTGTAATGGGAGAAGAAAATTTCCATGAAGGGAGAGCAGGATTTACTAGCATTATTTAAAAAAAAAAAAAACAATTAAAAAATAAAAGTGAAAAAGCTTTTTCAGCTGGAAGTAAGGAACAGCAATAAAACTTAAAACAAACAGAAATTATTACCCATATGAGGGGCTCACCTCCTTCTAATACCTCGCTCTTTACGCTAAAGTATTTTCGGTAATTTCAACTACTTATTCTACGGCTTTTGTGATTCAGGGGGTCATTCTTAATGAATTGGGATAAAATTTAAGCTTTAGTGTAAAGAGCGAGGTACTGACGATGGGGCGAATCCCCTCATATATGTAATAAAAACATGAGAATACAAAAGTTCTTTACGTAAGCTAATTTATAAGTTACGTAAATCTTTTACCAATAAAAAGATTCGTAAAAAATTAAAAGTTCTAGTTGCCTTTTTAATTAACCAAAAAATCGGGGGGCAACTAGGCTTCGTCCCCCGCTCTTTTTTTCTCAAAATCATTCGATCAAAATTATGAGAAAGCCATTGAGCCAAAAAAAAATATGCAAATTTCGTTTTGATCATTCCTCTGCGGAGAGCCAAAATCAAAACATGCATTGATTCAAAAACGTTCAGAAATTAAATAAAAAAAACAAGTTTTTTCAACTGAAAGTAAGGAGTGACATCAAAACTTAAAACGCACAGAAATTACTTCGTATATGAAAGAGGCTGCTTCCTCATCAACGCCCCGCTCTTTACGCTAAAGTTTTTTACTGTTTTAGAAAGAAGAATTGAGAGAAAGAGTCAAACTTTAGCGTAAAGAGCGGGGCGTTGATGAGGAAGCAGCCTCTTTCATATACGAAGTAATTTCTGTGCGTTTTAAGTTTTGATGTCACTCCTTACTTTCAGTTGAAAAAACTTGTTTTTTTTTATTTAATTGAGCACTAAAATGAAACCTTAAAGAACGTTGAAGAAGATATTAAACCGAATCAAAAGATACTATTTGCAGCCAGTTTATCAGTAGGGCACATATACCATGTTTTAGGAACAGCTTAGGATATGAATTTTAAACTTTCAAGACTACAACTACTGCTGTGACTTCTTGCAAATGCGACTACTTATGACTGTGACTGCAACTACTTGTGAATGGGACTACAACTTCTTGCTACTGCAACTCCTTGCAGCAGTGATCACTTGTGGCTATTTGTGACTGTGACTACTGGCGACATTTACCGTGAAAACTTACGACTGCGTATATTTGCTACTGAGACTACTTGCGACAGCAACTACTTGTTACTGCGATTCCAACTAGTTATGACTGAGACTTTTTGTAACTGCGTCTGTGACTACTTATTACTCTGATTACTTGTAACTACTACTCATCCAGTTACGACTACAACTTTAACTGCTATTGCTGCTTAAACTGCAATATTTACTACTACTGTTTCTACTGCTACTGCTGCTACTACTACTATTATTATTACTACTACTACTGCTGCTGCTACTAGTATTACTACTTCTACTAATACTACTACTGCTACTATTACTACTACTACTACTGCTGCTGCTGCTACTACTACTACTACTACTACTACTACTACTACTACTACTACTACTACTACTACTACTACTACTACTACTACTACTACTGCTTCTGCTACTAATGCTACTACTACTACTGCTACTACTCCTACTGCTGCTACTACTGCTATTACTATTGCTAATAATAATAACAGCAATTGTAAATTAAATCATAAGGAGTTTGAGTGCATCTATATTATAAAAAGGGTTTATCCCTAATATCTCAGAATATGCTAAGATTTTTAAGTTGAAAATTTCAGAGAATCTTGAGGGTAATGAACTAAATCAAAAGACTCAATACGTCTGCGGGTGCTCATAAGGGTGCATCTACAATATCCTAGAGACTGCTTAGAGCATTAAGTTGAAAATTTAAAAGGCTGTTAAGGGGAGTACTGCTCTCAGTTAAAAGACTGGGTGTATCCAGGTTGTCAAAGAGGCGTATCTTGGCGTATCCATATAAATTCAGGAACAGCTACAATTTTGGAACTGGAACCTTCAGAGAATGCTAAGGGAGGTATTAAACGTGTCAAAAGATGATATAGCATCATGATTGTCTAAACAGCATATCTACAATATCTCAAGAACCTTTGAGGGTATTAAGTTGAAAATTTCAGAAAATGTTGAGTGGGCTTATGGACCTCGGGACAAAATGTGTATCATGGTTGTCATAAGGGTTTATCTGCCATAAATCCGTAACGGCTAAGATGTTTAAGTCAAAATTTTCAGGAAAATATGATTCGGATGTTCAACTTAATCAAAAGACAGTATATGCATCCAGCTTGTCAAAATCACATTTGTGAAACACATCAAAACAGTAATGGGTGGAGTTGAAACGTTCAGAGAATAAGAGGTCAGTATTCGATCTATATAAAAATATCTTCTGTGAATCTAACTTTCGAAATGGAATAATCAATATCTCAAAATTGAACTTTTTGGGAAATATTTAGGAGGGGGATGTTGAACTCAATCAAGAGGTATTATATGCATCCAGGTCGTTAGATTTACATCTATTCCTCAGCATACCTGGCAATCATTCCAGTCAAAGTCATAAATAGAAGAGTCTAATGAGTCAGAAACAAATAGGGTTAGTAATGATTCTGATATATATATATATATATATATATATATATATATATATATATATATATATATATATATATATATATATATATATATATATATATATATATATATATATATATATATTTATTCTCCTAATCTATTTTCACTCGTATGTAATCTTTTGAAAATCCCCCCAGCTGGATTGCTTCGAGTGTATTATTAATAAGTTGCTTTTGAATCAAAACCTTAGTTCAAGAAATGTTCAAAGCCTTAATGTCGTATCGGAAGAAATCTGTGCAGTGATTATATTGAATATAATCAAAGCTAACGGTTATTTCACCTCATGTAAACTGAGAGTTTCAATTAGGATCTGATGATATAATTCTTAGCATTAAACCCGAAAAATTGGGAAAAAATTCATAATATTAACCATTGATAATGTTTGGCTGCTTGGAGTGGAGTCAGGGGAAGCATTGGCAGTATTGGAATTTAGAGATTTGGTTGATATCAGCTTTATGCTGTTGTAGGCGTTTCTGAGTCCCAGTTCAAAAAGGTTTCGAAACTGCTCCTTGATTTCTGTTGAAAAGCTCTTTTTTATTCAATTTTTGATTGTTTTCAAAATCATACCCAGGACTAACCAAGATGTAATTTGAGGTATTGTATGTTGCCTAGTACCGTCCTACTTTAAATTTTTTATTTCAGTTCTGGGTAAATTTAAATAAACTTAAAAAATTGGTGATGAATAGCAATTTTGGTAAAAAGTCCTTGTTAATATTACTACTAAAGAATTTTGGTTGGATGAAAAGGAGTATTATTGTTTGATGGATACAACTTCTTTGAGACTTTCGATTTTTTACATAACTGAAGCCATCACAACCTCTACAATAGGAATTTCTTATCGATAAATACATTATATATATTTGTTTGAATACATTGAAGTACTTCATATAAATAGAAAAAGAAAAATATTACAATTTAAAATTGCTGAAAACTAAGCTCCAAGCAGTATTTGTCACCCCAAAGACATTTCCTAGCGCGGCTGATAGTGACCTGCCCCGCCTTTTTCACCTCTGTGCTGTTAGATATGGAAATGTAATATTTCAGCTGTATAGGGAATCATTTTAATTAAGCCCCCCCTTGCCTCTTTCAACATTTATCTGAACCCTCATGAAGGATTAGTAGTTTTTCCATTAAAAGGTGATTTTTTACGAATCTACCCTATCCCCACAAAAACAATGATTAACAATGACCCCCTCCGTTATAGCTGATCCGCAAAAACAGATTACCGAACGTAGCCTAGTTTCAATACAAATAAAGTGATCTTTTCTCTATCATTTGCCATGTTATAATACCCACCTAGAGTTCCGCTGTAACCTTTTTGAGCTAGAAATACCTATAATTCCTCCAACCGTGACCCTGAAACTATGTCTTCCAGGTATGTGACAATCATAACAGGTTTATCGAAATTAAATTCCTCCTATTTATCGAGGGAAGGGCTGAAGCTAATAAATTTCGATTCATACTCCACACTAATAAAACTACTCTCCACACCAAATTGCTAGAAATCTAGGTAATCCTTTTGCCTCAGCATCATTGAAAAAGTGAGCCTATTCGACTATCGTTTGTACTGTTACTAGCGGGTTTTCATCAGCGTTATTAATAGACTCTGCAATCTAGTTTGTTACTTTCTGTACCTGTGATACCGATAAGCGATCATGGATATCAGGATGAAGGAATATAACCCAGGAGCTTATAGTTGAGATTCCATTCAATTTTTGTACTATGGGGGAAAGAATTAGATCTGCATATCTAAGGGCGACAGAATGGTTTTCTATAATGAATCTTGTTTCCTGAACATCAAATGAAAATAGAATTAGTTGACTGCAAGTTTTCCTTTGGAAGCATCTTGAAGCATTTATATCTTGAAGGATATTGTATTTATATCTTATATCTTGAAGGATATGTATTTATATCTTGAAGTATACTCTCATAGTAGACTTGGGTTTTGGAGGTACTTTGAGAATGGATTTTGGTTATTTCGGTGGAATTGAATATAAGAAGTGATATTGTATTTCCACCGTTTTGCTCGATGTCTTTGATCCATTTTTGGATTGTGTCTCGGGATTGATATAATGCGTTGTTGCGAAATGAAGGGAAGGTAGTATAAGGACCAGCGGTACCTAAAAAAAGGAAAGTCTTGTGTATTTAATTTGTTTTGTTTCAAAATAGGATTCAGCACTAAAACTGAAATTATTACTAGCAAGTTTGACGAAGGATATAGATAAAAAAGGAAGAGGACTTGTTAAGTGATATCCAAAGGAATTGCCCACGGATCCTTGTGGGTAACCATCCCGTCCTGTTTGCGATTCCTTCCGGTTTGTTTGGACTATAATGAGAGAAAGGTTCAAATGGCTAGGGCAAGTTCTGCAGATAAAGGAAGATAGATTGCAAAACATTGTCATTTTCTAGGTCCGTATGAAAAATACCTTGTCCCCAAGTTGGGTGGGAGGAGGTCACAAAGAAGCATTAAAGGGAGATTTAGACTTCTTGGTAGGGTGTAAGGAGGGAGGCTTCCAATAGAATAGGATAAAGGAGGATCTTAAGTAGCTGTGTTAAGGTGGCTTGATGATGTAGTGAGTTGTTAGTAGTAGTAAAAGTAGACATATAGATAAAAAACTGATTTTCAATGACCATGGAGTTACCAAACTCGTTAATTGAAACATTTTTACTTACCAGGAAGAGGCTAATGTTGACTTGTACCAACATTGGTCTTTGCGTTTATACGACGGTTGTGGAAATTTTGGAGAAATTTAGTTAAGGGGCCCTTTAAAGTCAGTTTTTTATATTGAACTGAACAAGCCAAGAGATTCCGAAAAAGATACCACCACAATATATTTCCTTTTGGCGTGTTTAACTGTAAGGAATACTTTCATATATTGCGCAAACCCTCTTGCAAACCGTGTACACATCTAATGGATTTATCCTTGAACAAAATTTGCAATTTTGTTATGCATTAGTTATATTCACGACCAGTAGAATAGTTCTGAAACTAGTTTTTTCTTAAGATTAACTCACAGTGAATTTTTACTAATATGGAGATTTTGAGGCTTTAAATTTTATGGGTCAATCAGATTTTTCGTAGAATTTTCTTGAATGGTGGGAAATTTGATGAAAATGATGATTGGGTCAAATTACCGCTAGTTAAATCTCGATACTAGTAAAATCTTCAAATGGGCCTTTATACTGAAAACTTGACACGATGACCACGATCTTAAATAAACTCAGTTAATTTTAGAGTTTAAATCAGTTAATGAAGCTTTGTAATTTTCATCTATATTATTTATATTCACAGCCAATTTACACTAATACCAAGATTTTGTGCCTATAAGTTTTGAGTTAATTTGAGCCTGTCAGATTCTGATACATTTTTCTCATTGGTTAAAAATTATTATCTATATCAAAATGTCTTAAAACATTAAATAGAAAAAAAGAGATAGGGGCAAGACAGTGCTGTCATCTACTTTTACTAGTAATTTGTGTAAAATATTTTTAATAAGTTTGTTATGTTATTTTCTTTTTTTAGGAATGAGGTGGAGGAATGACACCCTATGTACTCTTCGATCTTAATTGTTCTCTTAATGATAAAAAGGCTAATACTTTACTCCTTTCTTACTAGTGATATTAGAAAGTCGCTCCACATTAAGAAAATCAACACTTAGTCTAAGAGAGATGCAATTATTTTTTGCTGCTTATCAGTAGTCCTTGAATAGCTGATGAAAGTCTTTTAATTCATTCTTTTAGTACAAAAATCTATGCTAGAGAATCATCATTAGGAAAATTTCCATGGAATGGCAACTTTATTGTTGGCACTTCATATAAATAAATAATATTCGGTCTTGAGCATGCATTGTAGTTCAATTATTTGACTACTATTATAAAAGGAAAATTGTCTAAATGTTTATCAATAATATTTAAGTAAGACTAAATATTAGATAGAATTTTCAAGTTACTTTTTAGCTTTATTTCATAAGAACTTAATATTATTCTTGAAAGCGAAGTGCAAACTAAAGTGTTCGGGTAATATTCAGGCATAAGGGACTTATGCCTGAATATTACCCTAAGGCTCCACTCCTCATCTGAAGAATTCACCGGCTTTTCAAGATTCAGTAAGAATAAGAAAATGCCAAATAAATGAAAAACATGAAAGGTCGCAGTGACTAGTAAAATGTGGCATACAAAGTGACCAGTGAAATCAACATGATCTGTTTCAAACCTGGCATAGGCAAGCCCTAGTCCGGGGCACATTCTCCATTCTATGAGGGGCAGCAGCTCCGTCCTTTATCTGAGTAACGCACAATTCTTGAAGGTCGCATAAAGGAAGAAGGCCAAATAAATGAAACACGTGGTATGGTTACTTTCACTAGTAAGATATATTGTCTAATTACTAGGCCATCTAACTCCATCCATTTCACTTGCAACCGTGTGATTTTTCCCAGATTTAAAAAAAGACAAGATTATGATCTAAAATATGAAATTTTCAACCATTTTTACAAAATCCATTTCTGACATATGACTATATTAGCTCTATGACTATCTACCCTGGTTCTACTGCCCTATCAATGATGCATGGACGGAAAAATAGATAGATATATCTATTAACAAATGGATTAATCTCCTTTTTTATAAAATCCTAATAAGGGGGGAATTAATGCCAGGTTTTTCTTCTCACTCAATTGGACTATCTGTTTTGGCTTTTTCTACAATTAGCCATGGCTTGATGCCAACAACTATTCCATCTTCATTTAAGCCTCTTTAATCCAGATTAATTCAAATATCTGTCTTGGCTTTTTCTAAAATTAGCCACGACTTGATGCCCACAACTATTCCATTATAATTCAAATAAATTTGAATTAAGATTTATGAATTCTTTTGATTAGATTTTTGATTTTTGAATTAAGAATTTTGAATAGATAAGATTTGATTTTTGAAGATTTTTTAATTCAACTAAATTTGAATTACGCTTAAGTTTGACTCTTTCTCTCAACTCTACTTTTTAAAACAGTAAAAAGCTTTAGCGTAAAGAGCGGGGTGTTGAGGAGGGAGCAGCGGATTTAATATACGAAGTAATTTCTGTTCGTTTTAAGTTTTAATGTTGCTGCTTACTTTCAGTTAAAAGAAGTATTTTTTTTGTTTAATTTCTGAACGTTTTTGAATTAATGCATGTTTTGATTTTGGCTCTCCGCAGAGGAATAATTAACACGAAATTTGCAAGTTTTCTTTTTTTGGCTTAATTGCTTTATCATAATTTTGATCGAATGATTTTAAGAAAAAAGGAGTGTGAAAGGAGGCCTAGTTGCCCTTTAATGTTTGGTTACTTAAAAAGGCAACGAAAACTTTTAATTTTTACTAACGTTTTTGTTAGTAAAAGGTACACGTAGCTTAAAAGTTAGCTTAAGTAACGAACTTCTTTATTCGTATGTTTTTATTACGTATATGAGGGGGTTCTCTCCTCGTCAGTACCTCGCTCTTAACACTAAAGCTTAAATTTTATCCCAATTCCTTAAGAATGAACCCTAAATCACAAAGGCCGTAGAATAAATAGTTGAAATTACTAAAAATTCTTTAGTGTAAAGAGCGAGGTATTAGGAGGAGGTGAACCCCTCATAGGCTTAATAGCTTCTGTTTGTTTTAAGTTTTAATACTGCTCCTTACTTTCAGTTGAAAAAAATTTCACATTTATTTTTTCATTGTTTTTTTTAATTATGCTAGAAAATTTTTTTTTATTATTATTATTTTATTAATTTTTTTTTAATTATGCTAGTGCCCTTTTTAAGTGACCAAAAACTTAGAGGGCACCTTGGCCCCCTCCCACGCTCATTTTCTTCACACAGTCACCGAATGAAAATTTTCAGATAACCGTTTTGTTCAAAATAGCCAATAAAACATAGTACCCGTGTCTTTGGAGACGACTTAATCCCCAACAGTCCGCGGGCGAAGGACTGCAAGTTACAAACTTTGACCATTATTTACATATAGTAATAGTTTTTGGGAAGTGTCACGGGTGCGTGTTTTTTTGGTTTTTTTTTCTTTTCCCCAAGGATAATCCTATCGATCCTGTGGTCCTAGAATGTCTAAAAAGGGCTCATTCTATTGGAAACTAGAAGTTCTAGTGCCCTTTATAAGTGACCCAAAAATATTAGAGGGCATCTAGGCCCCCTCTCACGCTCATTTTTTCCCATAGTCAATGAATCAAAATTTTGAGATAGCCATTTTGTTCGGCATAGTCAGAAAACCTAATAACTATGTCTATAGGGGCGAATTACTCCCCACAGCTCCTTGAGGAAGGGCTGCAAGCTACAAACTTTCACTATTGTTTACATATAGTAATAGTTATCGGGAAGTGCACATACATTTTCAGGGGGATTTTTCTGGTTGGGTAAGGGGGTCTCTGGTCTTTCCTAGGAGAATTTATCATAAGGGAGAGAAGTTCCATGAAGTTGGCGCAGGATTTTCTAGTATTCTTGAAAAAAAACGAAAAAATAAACATGGAGAAGTTTTTCAACTGGATGTAAGGAGCAGCATTAAAACTTAGAACGAACAGAAATGATTATGCATACGAGGATTTTCATCTCCTCCTTAATACCTCGCTCTTTACGCCAAAGTTTTATTTCGTTATTTCAACTATTTATTCTACGACCTTTGTGATTCAGTGGTCATTCTTAAAGAGTTGGAGTAAAATTTCAGCTTTAGTGTAAAGAGCAAGGTATTGACGAGGGTGTGAACCCTCTCATATACGTAATAACAATATATAAAAATAAAGAAGCTAGTTACGTAAGTTAATTCGTAATTTACGTTTATTTACTACTAACAAAAACGTTCGTAAGAAAATTCAAAGTTCTAACTATCTATTTAAGCAACTAAAAAATTGGAGGGCAACTGGGCCTCCAACCCCTCCCCTTTTTTCTCAAAATTGTCCCATCAAAACTGTGAGAAAACCATTTAGCCAAAACAAAACTAATTTCTAAATTTAGTTTTAATTATCGATGTGCGGAGAGCCAAAATTAAAATATGTATGAATTCAAAAATGTTCAGAAATTAAATAAAAAAAAAACAAGTTTTTCAAGTTAAAGCAAGGAGCGACGTTAAAACTTAAAACGAACAGAAATTACTCCGTATATAAAGAAGCTATTGCTTCCTCAACGCCCCCTCTTTACGTTAAGTTTTTTAATGTTTTAAGAAGTAGAGTTGTGAGAAAGACTCAAGCATTAGCGTAAAGAGCGGGGCTTTGAGAAGGGAACAGTCCTTTTCATATACGGAG
Organism: Artemia franciscana; assembly: GCF_032884065.1. Lineage (NCBI taxonomy): Eukaryota > Metazoa > Arthropoda > Branchiopoda > Anostraca > Artemiidae > Artemia > Artemia franciscana. The sequence goes on along the minus strand of NC_088863.1, from coordinate 24,072,280 downwards.
TAATTTCTTTTCGTTTTAAGTTGTAATATGGCTCCTTACTTTCAGTTGAAAAACTTGTTTTTTTTTTATTTAATATCTATAAGAATCCATAGTTTGGGCTGCTGATTGTATGTCGGAGAAACTTTTTGAAATTTTTTAATCCTGACACAAACAGTATTTTCTATTTAACTCATGAGGTTGTGCTGAAAACTAAAACTTAATGTCGTTTCTAAAAGTCATTCTAATTATTATCTTTCCGATTCTATCTATTCTCTTTAACACCCTTGATACACTTACACTCTTTTTATTTATTTAAAGTGCAAGAGTAGAAGTAGTAATTGAAGTAGCCCCAATAGTTTCAACTTAATACCCCCGGTCGTTCTCGATAAATTGCTCAGTTGTCTTATTAGCAATCATAAGCACAATGCCTTTTCATCTAGTTTAAAGGAACATTTAGTTTTTAAGCATAATGGTCTAATTGTATAATTGTGGGGTGGATTTTCCCAATATCTCTAAAGACATAGTTACTGGACCATTTGACTATACTGAACAAAATGGCTGTATAAAAATTTGGACTGGATGCGTTTGGAAAATGAATGAGCTTGAAAGAAGAGCTTTCAATCTCTTTTTACTCTTAAAATGACACCAGAGCTGTCAATTTCTTCTTGAATTTGCTCCTTTAAAAGTTTCAATGTTATTTATGGCTGTACAAGAGTGGTTGGAGATAGAGTAACTGTAGTGGTAAAATTACAAGCATACATATAGTGTCTTCTGTCTAGTTCAAAGTCCCCACAATTTATCCTTAAAGGTCTAACTTAATATTATAAGGTGTTCTTCCAATATTGCTTTGTTACCTTTTTGAAAGTCCACATTATCATAGTTTTTTATTTTATTTAGCTTAACATCCACCTAAATATTCCTTAAAAGCTTCATATTAATACCCTTAGCCTGTGCAATATTAATAGTAATAGCAGTACAGGCGTAAGACCTTTGGTTTCTTCAACTTCCTCTTCAACACATGCTGAAAGTTTCAGCTTAATACCATCAACTGTTTGTGGACCATTAATGATTCGTACACTTGACAACTTTTATGGGCATAGTTTGTTTTGAGCTAGTTCCATATAGTTTCTATATGTCCAACAATATTATCTTAATACCCTTAGGCATAGTTGTAATAGTAGTAACAGCAGTAGTATTGATATTAATATTAATAATACTGAATAGCGGTACTACTACTAGCAGCAGAAGTATTAACATATTGCCAAATCAGAAGTAAAATTGACCGAAACATTGAAATGTTTCAATTGACTGAATTGAAGCCGATTTACCGAAACATTGAAATGATTCAATTGACCGAATTGAAGCTCATTGACCGAAACATTGAAATGTTTCAATTGACTGAATTGAAGCCAATTGACCGAAACATTGAAATGTTTCAATTGATCGAATTGAAGCCCATTGACCGAAACATTGAAATGTTTCAATTGACTGAATTGAAGCCCATTGACCGAAACATTGAAATGTTTCAATTGACCGAATTGAAGGCAATTGACCGAAACATTGAAATATTTCAATTGACCGAATTGAAGCCAATTGACCGAAACATTGAAATGTTTCAGTTGACTGAATTGAAGCCAATTGACCGAAACATTGAAATGTTTCAATTGACTGAATTGAAGCCCATTGACCGAAACATTGAAATGTTTCAATTGACTGAATTGAAGCCAATTGACCGAAACATTGAACGCACGGTCGTTTTCGGATCCTGAATTTGTTCTTGGTGGAGAGCACCACAGCATAGTTTTTGCCTAGTGAGTTTTCCCGCTTGCTTGGGAAAACCGAATTTCGACCAGAGAAGGCCCTCGACTAAATTGACTCGACATTTCACTCGACTAAATTGACATTTTAAAGCGTCGCTGGAATCCTAGATTATACATTTTGAAATGAGCAAGAAATTCTCCGATTGGTAAAAAGCTACCAAAGGAAAAGAGAATTCTGCTCATACTGCTGACGTACTGCAGAAAAGAATTCTCGTTAGAAGATTAGCTAGTTAAAAGCTTTGTTCTGTTGTATTCCTGGCTTTTGTTAGAATTGACTTATAAAATTACAAAATAAAGGGATTTAAAAATGAAATTTTGGACTCTAATGTTGATTTTTGCTTTGTCTGGTAAGTTTTTGTTTTTTTAGGAAGAGGGGAGAGGGATAAAGTCTTAAAACAGTGTTTCCCCTTAAGGAAGCATGCTAGAGCAAAAACAGAGGCATTTTAGATTTATAATGTTTTGCTAATTTTTGTGTTTTGTACAATTTTTTTTTTAATTTTTGTGCGGATGTTTTTGTTAGTAATAAACATACTTACCTCAAAAATCAACTTACGTAACTAAATTCCATATTTGTGTGTTTTTATTACGTATATGAGGGGGTTTGTTCACTCTTATATACCTTGCTCTTTACAGTAAAGCTTGAAGTTTATCCAAAATCTTTAAGAGTGATCCCTGAATCACAAAGGCCGTGGAATAAATAGTTGACATTACTAAAAAACACCTTAGCGAAAAGAGCAAGGTATTTTGGAGGAGATAAACCCTGTTAAATACGTAATATCTTATTTTTGTTTTAAGTTTTGATGCTACTCATTACTTCCAGTTGAAATTTTTTTATTTATTTATTTTCTCAATTTTTTTTTAAATAATGCTAGAAAATCCTGCATCCCCTTCAAGGACATTTTCTTCCCTCATGTTTCTCCTATTTTCTAAAATAAGGCAAATTTTCTCAGGCTCGTAACTTTTGATGGGTAACACTAAACATGATGAAATTTATATATTTAAAATCAGCATTAAAATGTGATTCTTTTGAGGTAGCTATTGGTATCAAAATTCCGTTTGTTAGAGTCTCGGTTACTATTGAGCCGTGTCGTTCCTTACTACTGCTCGTTACCAAGAACTGTTTGATCACACTGTCAGATTCAGTGTATCAGAGAGCCCTACTGTAAAGATTTCAAGTTTTTATCTGCTAGAATGTAAAATTTTGTGTTTTTTGCCAGAAGTAAGATCATGAATGCGTGTTTTGCGTGTTTTTATTTTTTTTGTTCTTTTTTCCTTTTCCCAGGGGGGATCACATCAACCCAGTGGTTCTAGAATTTCTTGAGAGGGCCCATCCGAAAGAAAATCAAAAATTAGAGTGCCCTTTTTATGTGTTGATAAAATAATAGGGCAAATAGGTCCTCTCCCATGCTCAATTTTCCCAGAGTCACCAGGTCAAATTTTTGAAATAGTCATTTTGATCAGCATAGTCAAAAAAGTTAATAAATATGTCTCTGAGGACGACTTAATCCCTGACAGTCTCCTTGGGAAGGGTGGCAAATTATGAACTTTGCCCTTTGTTTATTTTTTAATATTGGTTATTGGGAAGTATACAGTTGTTTTCAGGGGGATTTATTCGGTGGGGAGGAGGGGGGGTCTGGTGTTACGCAGGAGGATCCTTCCATGAAAATTTTTTTCATGGGGGGTGATAATTTCCATGAGAGGGGTGCTTGATTTGTCATCATTATATAAAAAAAACAAGAAATTAATTAAGAAAAAAACAACAATATTCTTTCAACTGAAAGTAAGGAGCAAGATTTAAATTAAAATAAAAAGAGATTATTACGTATATGAGGGGTTTTGCCCCTATTCAATGCCCTTCTCTTTACGTTAAAGTATTTTTAGTAATTTCAAAAAAGCTATTTATTCTAATTAAACGACATTTGTGATTCAGGGGTCATTCTTAAGGAATTGGACCGAAATTCAAACTTCAGCGTAAAAAGCAAGGTATTGAAGAGCGGGCGAATCCCCTCTTAACATAATAAAAATATACGAATATAGAAGTTGGTTGCATAAGTTAATACGTAAGTTACGTATATTTATTACTAATAAAAACGCTCGTAAATAAAACTAAAAGTTCAAGTGGCCTTCATAGATAACCAAACAAATTGAAGGGTAACTAGGCCTCCTCTTCCTTCCCTATTTTCGTGAGATAACGGCCTAAGCTTTTCTGGTTAAAACGGGTTCTATAATTAATCATTTAATAAAAATAAATTTCTTAGAAGTGAGTGAGTCACCACAAATAAAATTCTCATTGTTTGGAATGAGCCTGACATTTGAGTTTCATATCCTGTCAAACAAGAAACAAAGATTCTATAATAGCAGCTGTTGGGTGATGTCATATAGTAATTAAAACAGATATTCAAGTTGGCATTTTCAAATATCTCAAGTTAGAAATTTGAAAATGTCAAAACTATTTTCTTACTTGAACTTAACAAGAATTTACTCTTATTATTTAAAAAAAATAAGTGTTTTAACTGAAAGTAAAGAGCGACATTAAAACTTAAAACAAACAGAGATTACTTCGTATATGAAAGGGGCTGCTCCCTCCTCAACGCCTCGCCCTTTACGCTAAAGTTTGACTCTTTCTCTCAACTCTACTTTTTAAAACAGCAAAAACAGCGTAGAGAGTGGGACGTTGAGGAGAGAGCAGCCCCTTTCATATACGAAGTAATTTCTGTTCGTTTTGAGTTTTAATGTCGCTCCTTACTTTCAGTTATAAAACTTGTTTTTTTTTATTTAATTTCTGAACGTTTTTGAATTAATGCATGTTTTGATTTTGGCTCTCCATTTATTTTTTTTCGTCTAAATGGCTTTCTCATAATTTTGATCGAATGATTTTTAGAAAAAAAGGAGTGGGGGAGGAGGTCTAGTTGCCCTCTATTTTTTTTGGATACTTAAGAAGACGACTAGAACTTTTAGTTTTTTATAAACGTTTTTATGGCACTTGGTATTAACCAAGTGCCATATAATTCGGAAAAAATAAAAAAATGAAGTATTTTAACTTATGAGCGGGTGATGGGATCTTAATGAAATTTGATGTTTGGAATTATATTGCGTCTCAGAGCTCTTATTTTAATTCCGACCGGATCTGGTGACATTGGGGGGAGTTGGAGGGGGAAACATAAAATCTTTGAAAACACTTAGAGTGGAGGGATGGGGATGAAACCTGATGGGAAAAATAAGCACAAGTCCCAGATACATGATTGTCATAATTGGAACGGATCCGCTCTCTTTGGAATAGTGGGGGGGGCGTTATTTCTGAAAAATTAGAAAAAATGAGGTATTTTCAACTTACGAACGGGTGATCGGATCTCAATGAAATTTGATGTTTAGAAGGATATCGTGTCTTAGAGCTCTTATTTTAAATCTCAACCGGATCTGGTGACATTGGGGGGGGATTTGGGAGGGCGAAACCTAAAACTTGGAAAACACTTAGAGTGGAGGGATCGGGATGAAACTTGGTGGGAAAAATAAACACAAGGCCTAGATACATTATTGATATAAACGGAACGGATCCGCTTTCTTCGGGATAGTTGGGGGGGGGGGGGTTATTTCAGAAAACGTAGAAAAAATGAGGTATTTTTAGTTTACGGACGGGTGATGGGATCTCAATGAAATTGGGTATTTAGAAGAATATCGTGTCTCAGAGCTCTTATTCTAAATCCCAACTGGATCTGATGACATTGGGGTTGGGGGTTGGGAGGGCTCTTGTTATTAGTAAAAGATATACGTAACTTACGAATTAGCTTACGTAACAAACTTCTGTATTCGCATATTTTTATTACGTATATGAGGGGGTTCACCCCCTCGTCAGTACCTCGCTCTTTACACTAAAGTTTAAATTTTGTCCCAATTCCTTAAGAATGACCCCTGAATCACAAATGCCGTAAAATAAATAGTTGAAATTACTAAAAATACTTTAGCGTAAAGAGCGAGGTATTAGGAGGAGGTGAACCCCTCATATGCGTAATAATTTCTGTTCGTTTTAAGTTTTAATGCTGCCCCTTACTTTCAGTTGAAAAAACTTTGCCATACTTATTTTTTCATTGTCTTTTTTTTAAATAATGCTAGAAAATCCTGCGCTCCCTTCATGGACATTTTCTTCCCCCATGATAAATTCTTTCATGGTAAGCTCCCCCAGAATATCCCCTTCTTCTAAACCACCCCCAACCAAAAAATCTCCCTGAAAACGTCTGTTCACTTCCCAATAACCATTATTATATGTTAGCACTGGTCAAAATTTTTAACTTATAGCCCCTCCCATGGGGACTGCGGGTGAGTAAATCGTCCCCAAAGACATAGTTATGAGTTTTTTTTTGACTATGTTTAATAAAATGGCTATCTCAGAATTTTGATCCGGTGACTTTGGGAAAATAATTAGCGTGGGAGGGGGCCTAGGTGCCCTCCAATTTTTTTGATCACTTAAGAAAGGGCACTAGAACTTTTCATTTTCGTTAGAATGAGCCCTCTTTCAACACTATAGAACCACTGGGTCGATAAGATCACCCCTGGAAAAAAACACAAAACAAACAAATAAACAAACATCCGCGATCTACCCTCTGGCAAAAAATACAAAATTCCACATTTTTGTAGATAGGAGCTTGAAACTTCTACAGTATGGTTCTCTGATACGCTGAATCTGATGTGGTGATTTTCGTTAAGACTCTGTGACTTTTAAGGGGGGCTTTCCCCTATTTTCTAAAATAAGGCGAAGTTTCTCAGGCATTAAAATCTGATTTTTTTATGTATCCATTGGTATCAAAATTTTGTTTTTTAGAGTTTTGGTTACTATTGAGCCGGGTCGCTCCTTACTACGGTTCGTTACCAGGAACTGTTTGAAATATGGTTTAAAATTTATTTTCTCGTAGGTATTGCTGGGAAGTTTTCCAGAAGGCAAACTTACCAAATGTTTTCTCGAGGGATAACTTTTTTTGCTTTTTGTAGTTAGGAAAACAATCCTTTGATTAAGACTAACAATAATATTTTTATTTCAAATAAAAAATCTGAGCTATGACTCCGAATCAGATTATCATGGATCGTCAAAAGATTCCTTATTTATATTGACGCCTAATCCTTGCCTACCGCCCCTTTTATTAAAGCTAGGGTTATTACGGGATTGGTCAATGTTCTGCTTGGTAATACTGTACCAAGGGTTTATTTTAGTTAACGTAAGACCCGGAATGGGGTGGAGATTATGCATTACCGTCTTCAAATAATCCGAAAATCGGAAAAAAAGAAAAACTCCATCCCCCATGTTTATTATTGAGTGGTTCAGAGCTCGCTTACAAAGGGATAGGCTAGAGTTTAAGCCGTACTATGATCTAGGATTTTGGACAAATATTAATTGAAAATAGATTATCACCAACTTCACAAAATAGAGTTTGGTTGACAATCTACTAAACCGCAAGTCATGAACCCTATCCTTGTTTTGTATTTTGTGAAAACAGTACAGTCTCACCGAATGTGGGTGATTTCTTATAAGACGGTTTGCAAGAAAATGTTAATCCTTAAAAATTGAAAGCCAACATTAAATTTGTTTGTAAAATAAAACTCGCTCTAAGAAATGGATATTAGTAAAAAAAAAAAAATCGTGTTTGCTAAGTGATCCTTAGTTGGACAAATCAATTAGATGGAATAGCAGCTGTAACTGGACCCAATCCCAAGCTTTTCGTTTTGCTTTTCCCCTGTTTGCAATTTTATAATTCGAACGAGATTTTATATAAATCCTGTGCATTTTAACTTTACAAGGAAAATATGATGCTCAAATTTATGTTTCCCACGAATACAACATTTGAAAATTTCGGGTTACACAATGAATCTGATTTTTCACAATGAAACCAACACCACCACAGCCCATTGATGCTCAGTTTGTGATATGAATATCATAACCTGGAGATAAATACAAGAGATCGACTAGTTTGAGCTAAGAAATGTAAAGAAATGTTAGCGTAAAGAGTGGGGCGTTGAGGAGGGAGCAGCTCCTTTCATATACAAAGTAATTTCTGTTCGTTTTAAGCTTTAATGGCGCTCTTTACTTTCAGTTCCCCCATATCTATTTATTACAGGTCAGGGTCTACCTTAATATTTTGGAGTCCTCTCAGTCAAGAGTCCTTATAGTTTAGAGCTCTTCGTCAATATTTCCTCTTCTTTTCATCCTAAAATTTTCAAATAAAGACCAAAATCGTCGGGAAAATAGGAAATTTAATAAAGATGCATGTAGGTATGCACTTCAGACTAAGTATATTAGTCGAAAGATCTTGAAAATAAATAATTAGGTGTTTATTATTTTTGTAGTTGATAAGTATAGATTGGTGATTTAAATTCTTAGGGTTTCAAGTTTTGGTAGATTATAATTAAAAAAAATTTTAAATCTTGAAATTTTCAGATAATCTGTTAAAAGTCAGCTGAGCACATAAATAAAAATTTGAAATTTGGCTCTTAAGTAAAAGAAAAGAAGTAAAGAATTAAGTAATTAAGTAAAAGAATTGTCCTGTAAAAAATTATATTTATTGACAACTAATTTTGCAACTATGATAGGATGACATGTGCCGAAATCAAACAGTTCGAAGCGACCCGGCTCAATAGTAACCAAACGCCTAAAAAATGGAATTTTGGTATCAATAGCTACATCAAAAGAATCGCATTTTAATGCTGATTTGAAATATATAAGTTTCATCAAGTTCAGTCTTACCCATCAACAGTTACGAGCCTGAGAAAATTTGCGTTATTTTACAAAATAGGGAGAAACACCCCCTAAAAGTCATAGAATGTTAACAAAAATCACACCATCAGATTCAGCGTATCAGAGAACCATACTGTAGAAGTTTCAAGCTCCTATCTACAAAAATGTGGAATTTTATATTTTTTGCCAGAAGGCAGATTCTGTTTTTTGCAGATTTGTTTTTTTGTTGTTTTTTTCCCAGGGGTTATCGTATCGACCCGTTGTCCTAGAATGTTGCGAGAGGGCTCATTCTAACGGAAATGAAAAGTTCTAGTGCCCTTTTTAAGTGACCAAAATATTGGAGGACACCTAGGCCCCCTCCCACGCTAATTATTTTCCTAAAAAGTCAACGGATCAAAATTCTGAGATAGCCATTTCATTCAGCGTAGTCGAAAAACCTTATAACTACGTCTTTGGGGACGACTTACTCCCCCACAGTCCCCATGGGAGGGGTTATAAGTTCAAAACTTTGACCAGTGCTTACATATAGTAATGGTTATTGGGAAGTGTACAGGCGTTTTCAGGAGGATTTTTTGGTTGGAAGCAGGGGCTGAGAAGAGGGGAATATGCTGGGGGAACTTTCCATCGAGGAATTTGTCATGGGGGAAGAAAACTTCCATGAAGGGAGCGCAGGATTTACTGGCATTACTTAAAAAAAAAACAATGAAAAAGTTTTTTTCAGCTGGAAGTAAGCAGCAGCATTAAAACTTAAAACGAACAGAAATTATTACCCATATGAGGGGCTCACCCCCTCCTAATACCTCGCTCTTCACGCCGAAGTATTTTTAGTAATTTCAACTATTTATTCTGCGGCTTTTGTGATTCAGGGGTCATTCTTAATGAATTGGGACAAAATTTAAGCTTTAGTGTAAAGAGCGAGGTACTGACGAGGGGGCAAACCCCCTCATATATGTAATAAAAACATAAGAATACAAAAGTTTTTTACGTAAGCTAATTTATAAGTTACGTATATCTTTTACTTATAAAAAGATTCATAAAAAATTAAAAGTTCTAGTTGCCTTTTTAATTAACCGAAAATCGGAGGGCAACTAGGCTTCTTCCCCCGCTCTTTTTTTTCTCAAAACCATTCGATCAAAATTATGAGAAAGCCATTTTGCCAAAAAAAATAAATATACAAATTTTTTTTTAATTATTCCTCTGCGGAGAGCCAAAATCAAAACATGCATTGATTCAAAAACGTTCAGAAATTAAATAAAAAAAAAGTTTTTTAACTGAAAGTAAGAAGCGACATTAAAACTTAAAAACGAACAGAAATTACTCTGTATATGAAAGGGGCTTTTCCTTCTCAACGCCCCGCTCTTTACGCTAAAACCTTTTTTCATTTTATTTTCAAACGTTTCTATTAGTGAAAAAAATACGTAACTTTCAAATGAACATACTTCTATATTCGTATATTTTTGTCAATACCTCGCCTTATTAATACCTCGCTCTGTACGCTAAAGTTATAATTTCGTTCCAACTCTTTAAGAATAACCCCTGAATCACGAAGGCTGGTTGAATAGAATAAATAGCTTTTTTAGAATTACTAAAAATACTTTAGCGTAAAGAGCAAGGTATTTAGCAGGGGACGAACCCCTTTGTATACGTAATAATTTCTGTTTCTAAGTTTTAATGTTGCTCCTTACTTTCAGTCGAAAATTTTTTTTTAATTTAATTTTTCATTTTTTTATGGCACTTGGTATTAACCAAGTGACATATAGCAATCGCAAATTCTTTCGGTCTGTCGGTCTGTCTGTCTGTCGGTCCCGGTTTTACTACTTTAGGCACTTCCAGGTAAGCTAGGACGATGAAATTTGGCAAACGTATCAGGGACCGGACCGGATTAAATTAGAAATAGTGTTTTTCCTGATTTGACCATCTGGTGAGGGGAGTGGGGGGCCGGTTAATTCGAAAAAATAGAAAAAATGAAGTATTTTTAACTTATGAGCGGGTGATGGGATCTCAATGAAATTTGATGTTTGGAATGATATTGTGTCTCAGAGCTCTTATTTTAACTCCCGACCGGATCTGATGACATTGGGTGGATTTGGGAGGGGGAACCTAAAACTTGGAAAACACTTAGAGTGGAGGGATCGGGATGAAACTTGGTGGGAAAAATAAACACAAGTCCTAGATACATGATTGACATAAACGGGACGGATCCGCTCTCTTTGGGTCAGTTATTTCTGAAAAATTAGAAAAAATGAGGTATTTTTAACTTACGAACGGCTGATCGAATCTCAATGAAATTTGATATTTAGAAGGATATCGTGTCTCAGAGCTCTTATTGTAAATTCCCACCGGATCTGGTGACATTGTGGGGGGGGGACCTAAAACTTGGAAAACACTTAGAGTGGAGGGATCGGGATGAAACTTGGTGGGAAAAATAAGCACAAGTCCTATATACATGATTGACATAACCAGAACGGATCCGCTCTTTTTGGGGTAGTTGGGGGAGGGGTTAATTCTGAAAAATTAGAAAAAATGAGGTATTTTTAACTTACGAACGATTGATCAGATCTCAATGAAGTTTGATATTTAGAACGATATCGTGTCTCAAAGCTCTTATTTTAAATCCTGACTGGATCTGGTGACATTGGGGGAAGTTTGGGGTGGGGGAACCTAAAATCATGGTAAACGCTTAGATTGGAGGGATCGGGATGAAACTTGATGGGAAAAATAAGCAGAAGTCTTACATACGTGATTTACATAATTGGTACGGATCCGCTCTATTGGGGGGGGGGCTAATTCTGAAAAATAAGAAAAAATTACGTATTTTTAACTTACGAAAGAGTGATCTACTATTGGTCTGTGTCGCTCCTTACTACAGTTCGTTACCACGATCTCTTAGATCTAAAATTGGGGCGGTTTATTTTTTGCGATTTAATTCCCAGGAAATAAAAAAAAATTTAAAGTTAAACCTGGTAGTTTTTCTAGAAAAAGGCCAGGAGGATAGAAAATGAAATATTTGAAAAAATCGGAACCGCTAAAAAGTATAAAAAAAAACACTTCAAAATTAATTGGCCGGATTGAAAATTCTAGATTTTTAAAATTTATTCCTCCACGCTTATTTATTTTTTATTTTTTTACATTTTGGTGTGTTTTAGGTCGTGAATAAAATTGACGTAATTTTAGTTTTGTTCCAGTATATTTGCAGTCTTACTTTGGCAGCCTCTTTTCGTAGAATTCCGAGCACTTCCAGCAGCTACTCCGTCGAGTCCGCTAGAATGGCCAAGTCATCGGAAAAATCAACATCTGTGATGGTACAATCTCCAAATTTGAGCCCAAAGCTGAGACACGAAGTGGTTTTTGTCATAATGTAATTTACGATGACATTGAAGAGCTTTGGAGCCACTGCACATTCTTGGCATACCCTTGTCGTGATTTGAAAGGACGAGCTGCGCCGACCGTTTACTTGTACACAGCGCTTTGTCCCATGGTGCAGTAACTTGAGAATTCTGCAATATTTCTCGGGTAGGCCATTCAACTCTAGAATCTGCCAAACAGCTTTTCTATCGGCTAAGTCAAATGCAGCACGGAAGATGACGTAGGCAATAAATACTTTCTGTCAGAACTCTGTGGTCTTCTCTACTATTTTTCAAATCGTAAAAATCTGCTTGATGGTTGAACAGTCCAACATAAAACCAGATTGCTCCGGTTGCCGGATTTTTTTTAATGGTATTCCGACATCGATCCAGTAGGACCATTAAAAACTGTCTGCCAGGAACTGACAGCAGGGCTACTACCCGGTAGTTGGAACAGTAACTTCTTGAGCCTTTCCTCTTCCATAAGGGGATAATGACACCCTTCCGCCAGCTTTTGGGAATTATCTCAGTTTGCAAGACTGTAGGGAGATTGTAGGAGGATAGAATCTGGATAAACAGGAGCATTGCATTACCTCCATATTTTAGCGAACCTGAGCTTTAACCGCAGATACCAGCAGCTTCATTATTCTTGAGCCTCTTTACTGCATATCCAATTTTTGAGGGACTGAAAGTATCGTCTGGAGGAGCATCTGTTTCAGGTCTTTGACTACAAGGTTGGCTGGGACTATCATTAGGAGGCAAAGACGTGCTAGTATTGTGCAGGAGAAAATACAAGTGATCCTTCCACTGCTCAAGACAAGAACCTTTGTCAAAAAGAAGTATCCAATCCCTGGACAGGAAGGGACCCAAGGTGGGAATTTTATTTTCTTTGAGGTCCTGGAGATGCTTTAATAGGCTGCCCATGTCTTTCTTTTTTGCGGCTAGTTCAATTTTATCAGCTTTTCTTGCAAGAAACTGGGTTCTATCCCGGTGAGTGAGTCTGTTCTGCACTCCATTTGGCCTTCAATATGTGGACATGTCCCCAAGAAGTCTTGCCTTCCGTTTTCGCTCTATGACTTAAAATGATTCTTTAGTTAGGCCCAATTTTTGGATAACTCCTCTTGCCAAGCTCTAGTTGTGCTGCTTCACTGGTCTGCGACTTAAAATGCTTCCAGAGATTTTCACTGCTATTAAGTGAGCCAAGGGGCTCGAAGCGATTCGATATATCGATGCTGCACCTCTTACGAGTATCTGGTTCCTTTAGTCTCTCAACAGCTGCAGCGACGGGGTTTTCTTTCCGGACTTTGTTCATGGAGGCGAAGCCGGAGATCGGCCCACAAAAGCCTGTGGTGTTTGTTTCCGAGCTCTACTGATCTGTAAGTTTTGCAATTCTTCACCAATGATCTCCAGCGCTTGAAATAATGACGTAGTCAATCATCTTCTTTTTATGACTGTTGTTACTGTACCACGTGTACTGATGAATAGTTTTGTGTTGGAAGTAGGTGTTTGCGATGCAAAGGTCGTAAGATTGGCACAGTTCAAGCAGACGAAGCCCATTGCCGGTAATTGTGTCGGGGGTTACAGGACCAACTGTGCCACACCCTACACCCATATCATCACACACTTTCATATTGAAGTCACCAAGGAGAACAGTTATATCATGAGGGGACTGTCGCAAGGCAGATGGATAAAGCAGAGTAGAAATCCTCCTTAGTCACATGATCAGAATAGTAGGTCGGGCATAACATACGATGACAGTCATCTTGCATGCTTGTGTCCAAAGTGGTCCTTGATTAATATTTCTTCGGAGAGTAAGTTCTTTGACGCAGATGCATTCAGAGTCAAGACATTCAAGGTGGCTGCTACTAGCCCCCTCTGGCCTATAAGGGAGAAACCCTCTAACCAGAGGCACGTGGTAAACAGACAGAGTCTACTCATTCCGGACCATTCACCTCCGAATTATTAATTTTATATTTATTTATGGAACAAATTAAAATTTTACTTACAGTTTTACGTAACCCCATTTTCACCCCCTGGCTGGAGTCATACCCGAGGCTAAAAAAAGGCTAAAAGATCTGTAATCTGAGTTTAGCTGTTGAGAAAATCAGATAAAAATTACTAAGAAAAAAAGATGAAAATGATGGCTTAATCTCAAGCAATTGTGGGAAGTATATAATTTGTAATTAATTATTCATATTAATAACTTGGTTTAATAATTGATTTGTAGTGGTTTTAGGTCTTGTAATGTAGGGAAGTGGTACACCACAATAGTGTAAAACAACACAACCACTCCTGTTGCCTGCCAAGGCTTAAAACCGCTAATGTATCAAACAGCTCGTGGTAACGAACTGTAGTAAGGAGCGACCTGGCTCAATAGTAACCAAAACCCTAAAAAATGGAATTTTGATATCAATAGCTACATCAAAAGAATGGCATTTTTATGCTGATTTTAAATATAAAAGTTATAATCAAGTTTAGTCTTACCCATCAAAAGTTACGAGCCTGATAAAATTTGCATTATTTAAGAAAATAGGGGGAAACACCCCCTAAAAGTCGTAGAATCTTAACGAAAATGACACCATCAGATTCAGCGTATCAGAGAACCCTACTGTAGAAGTTTCAAGCTCCTATTTACAAAAATGTGGAATTTTGTATTTTTTGCCAGAAGACAAATCACGGGTGCGTGTTTATTTGTTTTTTTTTTTTTTTTTGTTTTTTTTTCCCAGGGGTCATCGTATCGACCAAGTTTTCCCAGAATGTCGCAAGAGGGCTCATTCTAACGGAAATGAAAAGTTCTAGTGCCCTTTTTAAGTGACCAAAAAACTGGAGGGCATCTATGCCCCCTCCCACGCTCATTTTTGTCCCAAAGTCAACGGATCAAATTGGGGATGACTTACTCCCCCACAATCCCTGGGTGAGGCGCTGCAATTCACAAACTTTGACCAGTGTTTACATATAGTAATGGTTATTGGGAAGTGTACAGACGTATTCAGGGGGATTTTACTCTGTTTGGGGGTGGGGTTGAGGAGAGGGGGCTATGTTGGAGGATCTTTCCTTGGAGGAATCTGTCATGGGGGAAGAAAAATTCAATGAAAAGGGCGCAGGATTTTCTAGCATTACTATAAGAAAACAACGAAAAATAAACATGAAAACGTTTTTTTCAAATGAAATGAAGGAGTAGCATTGAAACTTAAAACGAACAGAGATTATTACGCATATGAGGGGTTCTAAAAATACTTTAGCATAAAGAGCGAGGTATTTAGGAAGAGATAAATACCTCGCTCTTTATGCTAAAGTATTTTTAGTAATTTCAACTATTTATTCTACGGCCTATCTGATTCAGGGGTCATTCTTAAAGAATTGGGACAAACTTACGATTTAGTGTAAAGAGCGAGGTATTGGCGAGGGTACAAACCCCCTCGTACACATAATAAAAATATAAGATTATGAAAGTTTGTTACGTAAGTTAATTCTTAAGCTACGTATATTTTTTTACTAATAAAAACTTTCGTTAAAAATTAAAAGTTCTAGTTGCCTTTTTAAGTAACCGAAAAATTGGAGGGCAACTAGACCTCCTTCTCCACCCCTTATTTCTCAAAATCGTCTGATCAAAACTAAGAGAAAGCCATTTAGCCAAAAAAAGAATTAATATACAAATTTCATTTTAATAATTTATGTGCGGAGAGCCAAAACCAAACATGCATTAATTCAAAAACGTTAAGAAATTAAATAAAAAAACTAATTTTTTTAGCTGAAAGTAAGGAGCGACATTAAAACTTAAAACGAACAGAAATTTCTCCGTATATGAAATGGGTTGTCCCCTCCGCAATCCCTCGCTCTTTGCGCTAAAGTTTGACTCTTTGCCACAATTCTACTTTTAAAACAATTAAAAGAATTACCAATTTAAAACACTTTTAAAACAATTACCAATACTATATGTAAACAATGGACAAAGTTCATAACTTGCAGACCTTCCCCTGGGGACTATGAGGGATTAAGTCGTCTTCAATGACATAGTCATTATATTTTTTGACTATGTTGAAGAAGATAACTATCTCAAAATGTTGATCTCGTGACTTCGGAAAAAATGAGTTTGGGAGGAATATACGAAGTTGTGAAAAGGCCTTTTTTAAACTTTAAAGGTTAATTTTTTCTTTGAGGAAAAACAGCATGAATCTAAAACTATTCTTTTAAATCTAAAAGGGGTGACTTTACCCCCTTTCTATTGGTGAGCCTGTATAGAACATGGTAAAGAAACAAAACAAGTATCAATTTTATTGATAAAGAGTATTATAAATCTAGTGGTTTCTAGTGATTTCTAATCAATAATCTAGTGATTTATGTGCAGATTTAGTAATTATTTTTCAAGAATCTAGTGATTTTTTTTTTACCATATGTTAACCCTGTACCTAACACAAAGCACCGCGGATGCTAATGATATGCTTCCAAATCCGCGGGTTGAAAAGGTGCCCTTATTTTAACCTCTTATCGGCTAAATTTGGATCGATATTAAATTTATTATCATCAGTAATATTTTCTTGCAGTAACCCATTCAAATTCTCATACAAATGTTTGCCATGATCAAGCGAGTACATAGACTCCTTCATTCGAATGTTTCTAGGACAGAACAGATATTGAGGGATTTTAAATAAAAAAAAAAATAATAAAAAAAATGCCAATTGTCTCATTTCTCTCTATTCATTGTAATTTTATGGGTGGCAAATATATATTTTTTTTTCTTTTGGTTAAGAGCTTTTTTGACTGGTCTACCTCTCTTAGGTGTTGCTTAGGATGCGCCAGACAGTAAGGCACTTGCAACGCTCGTTTTGAATTGCAGTAGGCTCGTGTGTTTTCTCCAGAAGTAAAACATCCATCCATTTACGGTGGAAAGGTTAAACGACGAAAAGAAAAATTTGTATGTACCACTTGTTTTCGAGACTTGAAGTCAATTCTGTACAGTTCTTTTAGCATCGGCAAGATCGAAACCGCCCTTAAAGCAATTGCATTTTTTCGCACAATGTGGTCTCTTCACTTCTATACGCCCTTTTCGCTTACCATCCCACCTCTCATAGGTATCTTCAGGATTCATAGCTGCATATGTTGATATCAAATGAACCAGTTTGTTAACATATCGCTTCACCGTTACAACATTCGACCGAGTTTCCACCCGCTTGTCATAAGAGCCTCTTCCTTGCGCTTTTATTTTGCATTCTAGCTTTAAGGCACAGCCTTTTAACCTGTTTATGGTAGCTGTAGCCAGTGTTAGTATTTCCTTGTCATTTGGGGTCTGGGCCAGGTCTAGTGACGAAGACTAGTTGTCGTAAAAGAGTTTGAAGCTCAAGTGGTCTAGCTTTCCCCTCGCAAGTGAGATAGCAAAATCAGCACTAGCCCCCAAGTCGCTTCTATCAACTGATTCCTTGCCAGTGCACATTTATATCCCAGACACAAATCCACTTATTCCTGCTCTGGATATGAAATTGTATTCGCATTATGCGGTTTTTTGTGGGAACTATTTTCTCATCAATAACCTGGCGTTTTTTGGATGTATCTTAGTGTAGTTCGTTCGAACCTTCTCTATCTAGGGACGTTAGTTAAGAGTTTTGTTTGAACAGTAGCTGCGTTAGTTTTCTTCATGGCATATATATTCGTCTTGTTGCGTATGTGGCTTATTTCTTCGTTCTCAAAAAACAACCCAACATATTCCAATCTTGCCGCTCATTTCTTCGTCAACTCGAAGATGCTCTTTCCACAGAGTGTCTAGTGTTGTAAAAGATACTTTCCTCGTAGCAATGCCTCGTCGTCTCATGGGTTTTGAAGTGGGAATACTTGAAGTTTGTGGTAGAATTTCCTTACCTCCATTAGCTTAATTTGGCCGGTTTCTATTTCAGCTTCGATCATTTCTTCTAAAGCTTCATCAGGAGGAACATATTATGGATCAGATGGGTTTTCATCTTCACTCGGCAGGTCTTCCAGGTCAGAAGTGTTATCTGGGCAAAGAACAAAATTCACAGCTTGTGCCAATGAAATTGGGTGTGGACGTAATTTCTTCATAATTTTGGAGTACTCACATTCTACTGTTTTTGGCACAGTGAATCTAGATTCGTCCATCGCAACCTTAGAAGAAATATTCGTTTTGGAACTTGGTCAATCTTTCTAATTGTATCTACTAAAAATTAGTAATTTTAGCTGCATAAAGTTTAACATTCTACTATTGACCCTGGCAACCCCAAGCTCAAGCTGTTCTGGATTATTCATCAGAGCTACAAATACTATTTAGCATAGTCGAGCAATCCAAACAATTTTAGAGTCCGAAACAATTCCAAGTAAAAAAAAAATAATCAAATGTTCAGAATTAAAAATAAATAATATTTGCCTCAAGGACTTAGCTCTTAAAACATCAAACGTAATTTTTATGCGCTTTTTAGTTTTGGTATTGCTCTTTACCTTCCCTAAAGGTCCAGATTCGAAAATATTCCTTAGATTGGATTCAATAGTTCAAGAATGGCTAGTTTGGTGGGGTGTTTTTTAAAACTACTGATTATATAAGATATAAAGACACAGAAAATTCAGTAAATCCCCTCTTTTAGTTTTGACATTGTTCCTTACCGTTCCCTGAAGCTTCATGTTCAAAAATATTCTACGGATTGAGTTCAATAGCTTAAGAGTGGCTAGTTGGGAAAGGTGTTTCTTTTAACTTACGATCATATATGCTCCACAAACACATACCATTCAGTAAATGCTCCTATTTAGTTTGGATACTGGTCTTTACCGTCCCCAGTAGGTCCAGGTTTATAAAATCAATTTGTCTAAGGATAATCACCTGGTTCACTTTCTATTCTATTATATCAAATATTTGGGCATTCAACATTATCCATCACATGAAGTCTTACACAAGATACCGAGAACTGGCAAATTGTATCCAAAGGCCCATTTTACCGAGAAATAACACACAGCAAGCGATGTTTCCTGGAAAAATTCTTATCACCGGAAGCTGAGACAACGCTATGGGTGTCGCAAGAATGGTGGGAGTATTGGCTACTTGTATTCATGGCAATGTTTCATCCACAAAAAGCATAAATACGAAATACCAGATGCTTGGCCAACCGGGTACCTGGGGTTGGTAATTCCAAATGCACTGGCTGCTTGCAGTATAGTCCCATCTGGGGGGTACTGGCCTCTTGGACTATTAGCCATATGGGGGTTGTCAGCCCTACTCATGTTAATTCCTGTTTGTTTTGATTTTGACTCGGTCATTTATTGGAGTTTCACTTTGTTTTTGGTTTCATTTATTATTGATGGTGATTTATGGTAGCTTTACGCTTGGTTGATAATTTAATTTTACTTCTACTATTTTTTTTTAATATAGTTGCTTATTTTTGTTTGAAGAACCAATTTTGTTTAAAACTGTTTGACCGAATCAGTTCAAAGAGAAAATAGGCGTGTATACCCAGGCCAATGCCTGAAAGGGCTCAGTACAGGACTTTTGACATTAAGTTACATGTTTATTTTTTAAGACTTATTGTTTCCAACTGAACGAAAAATTTATGATATCTATTTAAGATATTGCTGTATATAAATGAATATAACTATTATATATAGTATAGTAGCAACATCCAAATAAATCAGCTTTGTTTGCTCCTATTTCCTCAGAAAAATGAAGGAGCCCTTCCTTTTTGCTCGTTCTTATTCTCTGTGTCACTTGTAATTCTCGCTGCTGTGAATCTTCTAACCGGATATTTTTTGTTCTCGCTCGGGCATGTCTTTTAACTGCATGTTCCTTTGCTCTTTGCTTTCATTTTTATGCTCTCTGTTCTGCTCTTCGTTGTTGCATGTCTTGTAATTGCATATTTCTATATTTCTTTGCTTTTATGCTTGACTTATATTTATTTTCTTCTGCATTTCTTTGTTCTTCTCATCAGTTTTTGACTCGTTGTATTCGTCGCTGGCGTAAGTATTCTAAATGTATATATTTCTTTATTCTTTATTTTATTTTATCAGTACTTCAGACATTTTTCTTCAGTAACTTTAACCTTGGCTGCTCGGATTGGTTTTGTAACAGTTAATAGTCTCGGTTATTTATTCGTCCCCTAGACTTTACTAAACTGCTTGAAACGCCTTTTGTAAATAGACTTATTACGCATGGTATTTTATGCTTAGATATGTTCCCTTTTTAATCTTGCATGTGCCATGGATATAAAATCGTAAGATCACTCCTAGGATTTGAAATGGTGGTATTTATTCTCTTGAAATGCGCTGAAAATATGGCTTCATTAATATGAACTTTGACTAAAAATTAAAGCTCTGAACGAATTTCCTGAAACTTGTGATGCATGTTGCTCCGGGTCAAAATCCCGAGATTCCAATTTTCAAAAATATTTTTGACACCTTCTAATTTTTATTGTCGCTTGTAATTCTTGCTGCTGCTTATCTTCTAATTATATATTTCTTTATTCTTGCTGTAGCATATCTTTTAATCGCATATTTCTTTTTTCTTCACTTTCATTTGTAGTTCGTTCTTTTCCTCGTTGTCGTATGTCTTGCAACCACACATTTCTCTGTTCTTCACTTTGGTCTTTGACTTGTTTTAATTCTCAATAGAGCTTATCTTCTAACCGTGTATTTCTTTGTTCTTCGATTATAATTTTGAATTGTTCTGATTGTCGTTGTCCCAAGTATTCTAACCGTATTTAACGTTCGTCTTTTGCAATTACTGCTGCAACCTTGCATGATCCATTATACAATTTTAACCATGATACAATTTTCAGGTGTATAAACATAAAGATTTCCCAGTCTTCAGATTTGTTTATCAAACCACAGGGAGTTTCGGGGAAATAAATGGAAATATGCAAAGTTTTGTTTATTGGGGGTAAAATTGTCCAACTGCTTATCGGGGAAAAAAATATAATTTTCATATTTGACCTTCAAAAGTATTGCTTATAAAATTTCAAATTACCCCCCCCCTCTTCATTTTTGACATCTTTCAAATTTATTAGTTCTGGACCATTATAGCTTTGTATCCTTGGTATACAAACCGAAAAATCGGTTTTTCATTTGCCAAAGAATTCTATCAGGCTTTTACTCTCTTGTCATTTGTTTTTAATTGAATCGCTTAATTAATTTTCTTTTCTTTGGCCTGGAGACATTTCTAGATTTCTAAATGTTTAACAGTTTTTAACATTTCGTTTTCTTGTCAACAAATTTGAGTTGTCAGATCAGGCTCTACAGCTGTTTAATCAGAAGAAGGAATGCAGGAGGAGTGCTCGAAACTTCAAGGGGACAGGGAAAAAGGTTGTACTATGGGAAATTAGTTACAAAAATAAGCTTTTTGAATATTTATTGCTGAAACAATAGTTCTTTTTATTAGAAAAAAATGTCAGTTTAAATTATAGTGTTAGCTAAACTTATCTAGAATTTCATAAACATTTATAACTAATTTCTCAAAAAACAGTTTTTTTTAGTCAGAAGTAATTTTTATGGTCTGAATAATTTATACCATTTGAAAATTATATGTGTCTGTATACGTAAGGATTATAGGCGTATCCAGGAGTCTTGTTTAAGGGAGGTAAATATTTTTTTTGGCGTGGGGGGGAGGTTTTTACAAAAAGAAACTTGAAAAATGTTCGTTTATTTGCATTTTTGTTACGTTTTTACGTGTCGGACTGAAATTTTGGGGGAGGGGGTAGAACCCAGGTCACCCTCTGGATACGACTTCAAAAGTGATACCTCATTTTTAAGTAGGCTAAAATAGTAAATTTATTGAATCGCTGCTTCTTCTGCTATAATTTCTTTGTAACAAATGGCATTGCGCCCTTGTGATACAGAGCGTACAGAGCGAGAACAAGCGCCACTGCGCTCAATTATATTTTTGAATTTAAACACGAAACCCTAAGATAGATAATAAATAGCAGTCATTAATAAAAGCACTGTGATTATGTTTTTTTCGTTGACGTCAAGTTTTTCTTTTATTTAACATTTTTAGTCTTTGGTAATAATGAATTTTTTTCATTAAACGAAACAGACCCAAGAAATGAAGTTAGGTTAATCCTAATGAACATAACCTTCATGTAACCTTTAATATTATTTGCACTATGTATTTGTACATTAAGGGGGTGAGCATTTGGACCATGTCCATAATCCCCCCTAATTTGCATATTTATAGACAAAATTATTCAAGTCCGATGCATTCTATCACCCTTTTGACTTCTCTTTGCGGCAATGAAACCGGTTTCTGAGATCTAACCTAAGCTTAGTTCTTGAGTGTGCTTCGTTTAATTAACAAGTACATAACTTTTTTAGTGTCAGCAAAACCAGGTAAAAATTGGAAAGAAGAACTGTTTTCTCAAAATGTCAATCCGAATTACATTTTCGCTTGGATCGATCGTGTTACTTTGTATCATGGCACTTGGGACGATGATAGCCAGTATTTTGTGGGGCACTTGGGAGAAAACGTTTCCTTGAACTGCCAAGAGGAAGTCTACTTTAAAGGTAACTTTTTATGCTCTATAAAGCTGCATAATGACTTCTCTTTTGTCATGTTGTGCTGAAGAAAGGTTTGAAACCACCTGCGGAACAAAGTAAAAAAAATAAACCGAGCTGAAACCGACTTGCTGGTCATGTCATAAATGACAGACTAAAGAATTTCGTAAACAAGATGTACTAATAATGATAAGATATTTCAGTGCTTATCGGCTATATAATAGACACTTGGGAAGTAAAGTTCGATTAATACTAATGAAATGAAAAAAAAATATGATAAAATAGCTGTTGGGGTGGCGCTTTCATGCCACCCCAACAGCCTTCTTACAACAGTCTTCTTACAATTAAAAATTTGTCTTTGAACGATTTTCTTAAATACCTTTAATGACGTCATCGTCATATTAAACATGACGACAACTAACCAAATGACGACATGATGACATGACGTCACTCGACAGACATAACCCACAGACAACTTATTTTTATGTGTTACTAGCTGTTAGGGTGGTGCTTTGCGCCCCCCAAGAACCCCCCCCCCCCCCCGCGCGTAAGTCGTTACGCGCCATATTAGTTACGCGCCATTGTAGTTGTGTCCCTGTGTCCCACCTGTGAATCTAGATAGATATATATATATATTTTTAACTACGTAAAACTTGCGAATATACAACATTATTGGCTGTCCCATTGTCTGTGCATATAAATAGATTGTTAGGTTTACCGACTCTTGAACATGCAATATATAATTGTCCATGGGAAAAACAATCTGTATTCAGATTTATACCTCACTATTCTAATGATTGCCCTTCAGCTTTGTTGATGGTGATTGCTAATCGAACATTCCCTGTGTCCCCGTCGTCATTTATACATCCCCCTGTGCCCCCCGGCGTCCCCGTTGTAGTTGTGTCCCTGAGTCCCGGTCGTCATTTATATTCCCTGTGTCCCGGTCGTCATTTGTGTCCCGGTGTTCCAGTCTGTTATTTCTCTTTGAGTGTCGCGGTCGTCATTTATATTCCCTGTGTCCCGGTGTCCCGGTCGTCATTTTTGTCCCGGTCGTCATTTGTGTTCCGGTGTCCCGGTCTGTAATTTCTCATTGAGTGTTCCGGTCGTCATTTATATTCCCTGTGTCCCGGTGCTTTGTTGATGGTGATTGCTAATCGAACATTCCTTGTGTCCCGGTCGCTTTCTCTTTGAGTGTCTCGGTATGCCAAAAAACTTGCTGCTAATAGAGAAAGTAAGAAAAGAAAGCGTGCCGAGGAATCAAAAGAACAGCAAGAAAACAGGTTTGAGGCTGATAGAGAAAGAGAGAACAGAAAGCGTGCCGAGGAACTACCAGAGCAACGCGAAACCAGACTTGCTGCTAAAAGAGAAAGTAAAAAAAGAAGGCTTGCCGAGGAACTACCAGAGCAACATGAAACCAGACTTGCTGCTAAAAGAGAAAGTGAAAAAAGAAGGCATGCCGAGGAACTTCCAGAGCAACATGAAACCAGACTTGCTGCTAAAAGAGAAATTGAAAAAATAAGGCTTGCCGAGGAACTACCAGAGCAACATGAAACCAGACTTGCTGCTAAAAGAGAAATTGAAAAAAGAAGGCGTGCCGAGGAATCACGAGAACAGCAAGAAATCAGGCTTGCTGCTGATAGAGAAAGTAAGAAAAGAAAGCGTGCCGAGGAATCAGAGCAACCTGAAAGTTATCGCCTGGCATTCAGGTACAGCCCAGTCGATGATTATAGCTTGAGTAGATGTGTTCAAATTGGGACTATGTCTAAAATTTGTCCCTATTGCAAGGCCTTCAAATTCAATGGTGAAACAATGTGAATGTGTTGCGCCTCAGGAAAAGTTAAACTTCCTCTATTGGCTGCACCACCAGAGCCATTGAAGACTTTCCTTACTGGAACTACGTCAGAATCTAAGCGTTTTTTATCACAAATCAGAGAATATAACTCATGTTTCCAAATGACGTCGTTTGGAGACCAAATCGAAAATTCAGATTAATTTATGTCTACTTTCAAAGTAAAAGGGCAAACTTATCATAGAGCAGGGACCCTTCTACCATTCTCAGGCAAGAAGCATAATTTTTACAATTGTACTTCATCAGTGATAGAAATTCTGAATTGAATGCACGTTGCGAAATTTATCCCGACGTTGAAAGGACAATCGTTTCCTAATTGCAACATTTTTTTCCACGAAAATAATAATTTTGTGCGTCTGTTCAAAACAGCCATCGATTTGATGCCTACTGATACGCATAAAATTGTTATTTCCGCTGACAAAACGCCTCCTGGCCAACATTTGCGTAGATACTATGCTCCAACTATCGACGAAGTGGCAATCGTTATGGTGGGTGATCAGTTTTTACCTCGAGATCTTATTCTTCGTAAGCGAAACGCTCAGTTGTTAAGAATTGCTTAAACTCATCGATGCTAAGATGCCCTACAATATCCTATCATTTTTTTGGGATGGAGCCGACGGCTATCACTTTAATATTAAATTGATTAATCCAGCCACTAGCAAAGAAATGAATAAGAAATGCAGTGCAATGCATTATTATTCCTATAGACTAATGATTCGGCAGGATGAGGAAAATTATATTTTAAAATGCCGTCAATTGTTTCATCAATATGTCGTTGATATGTATGCTAAAATTGAATCAGAACGTTTGCTATATATCCGCCTGAATCAGACCAAGCTCCGCTCTGAACAATACATTCATTTGCGACATGCAATTGTAAATGACGGTAATACCACAAACGTTGGAAGATTAACAATTTTACCTTCGTCATATGCTGGCAGTCCCCGTCATATGCATGAATATGCTCAAGATGCTATTGCGTATGTTCGTCTCTATGGTCGTCCAGATTTATTTATTACATTTACATGTAATCAATCTTGGGACGAGATACAGAAGATTTTACTTCAAGGACAATCGGCGGTTCATAGACATGACATTACGGCTCTTGGCTTCAGGCAAAAGTTGAAATCACTGATAAACTACATAGTAAAACTTGAAGTGTTTGGGTCAGTGCGTTGCTGCATGTACTCAGTGGAATGGCAAAAACGAGGTTTGTCACACGCACATATACTAATCTGGCTACATAAAAAAATTACTTCGAACGAAATTGATGATGTGATTTCTGCTGAAATACCTGATGAAAATGTCGATAAAGAGTTACATGATATTGTTGTAAAACATATGATACATGGACCTTGCGGTGCACTGAACGAAAATTCACCATGCATGGCCAAAGGAAGGTGCACAAAGCAATATCCTCGACTGTTAGTACCCAACACAATTACTGGGAATGATGGTTACCCACAATATAGAAGAAAATCTACTGAAGATGGCGGTAAAACAGCAATAATAAAGAAGCGTAACGGTACCACCATCGAAGTAGATAACCAGTGGGTTGTTCCATATTCCCCACTATTATCAAAAACATTTAATGCACACATAAACGTTGAATACTGTAACTCAATGAAGGCAATCAAATACATATGTAAATACGTCAACAAAGGCAGTGACATGGCAGTTTTTGGCTTGCAGTCCGAAATCAAAGATATGGACGAAATCGTACAATATCAGGCTGGAAGATACATAAGCAGTAATGAAGCTGTTTGGCGAATTCTTTCATTTCCGATACATGAACTTAGTCCACCTGTTGTTCACTTAGCGGTACATTTACAGAATGGTCAACGTATTTATTTTTCGGAATCCAACGTGCAACAAAGAGCCCTGAATCCACTGGATACATAGTTAATTACTTTCTTTTCGCTATACAAAAATGATTCTTTTGCAAAAAAACTGCTGTATACTGAAGTGCCTTCGTATTACGCGTGGAATTCTAAAAATGAAGTATTTGAACGTCGAAAACACATTAAGTCAGTCAATGGCCAGCCTACCATCTTCAAAAATACCACGATAGGAAGACTCTACACCGTTCACCCCAATCAACATAAATGCTTCTTTCTACTTCTGCTTTTGGTGAATGTACCTGGTCCGATGTCCTTTGAGTATTTGAGAAATGTAAACGGTACTATACATGTATCACACTAACAACTTGCTCTCCTTCAGCTCCTACAGAGTTATGGGAAAAGTATAAATCGAAAATGTCCTGTGATATACTCCATCGAAAACGGTTGGAGACGTCAGATGTGACTTTTGATTTTACATCAGAAATTTATAACTACACTTTAGTTATTATAGAAGATTTGTGCGTATGTATTGCAAACAAACCTCTTCAGGATTTGGGAATGCCTTCACCTAATCGTACCGCTGCTCTTTCGACATGTGTAGAATTGGATGGTGAACAAAGTTACAGCACGAGTGATCTATTGTCGTAGGTACAAAATAACATTCATAAGTTAACGTC
This sequence comes from Artemia franciscana, assembly GCF_032884065.1. Taxonomy (NCBI): domain Eukaryota; kingdom Metazoa; phylum Arthropoda; class Branchiopoda; order Anostraca; family Artemiidae; genus Artemia; species Artemia franciscana. Next base: position 24,045,573 of record NC_088863.1, on the reverse strand, counting down.
GGAACAAAAAGACATTTATGATACGATAATGCATTGTGTCGATAACAACGTTGGAGAAATTTTCTTTTTGGATGCGCCAGGAGGTACTGGTAAAACGTTTGTGATAAAACTGATTCTGGCATCAATTTGATCAAAAAATGATGTAGCGTTGGCAATTGCGTCTTCCAGAATAGCCGCAACGTTGCTGCCTGGTGGAAGAACTGCTCATTCCGCTTTGAAATTGCCTCTGAATTTGCTTTCTACAGAAACTCCCACGTGCAATATTTCCAAATCATCTGGGATGGGTAAAGTGTTGCAGCAATGCAAACTTATTATTTGGGACGAGTGCACAATGGCACACGAAAAATCGCTCGAGGCTCTGGATCAATATTTGAAAGATTTGCGAGGGAATACGAAACCCTTTGGCAGCACATTAATATTGCTTGCGGGAGATTTCAGGCAAACATTACCTATAATACCTAGATCAACCCCTGCAGATGAAATGAATGCTTGCCTGAAAAATTCTAATTTATGGGCACACGTAAAGACATTAAAATTAACTACGAATATGCGTGTCCGATTGCAAAACGATGACTCTGGTCAAACATTTTCAGATCAATTGCTGGCAATTGGAAACGGAAAGGTCCCAGTAGACTCAATTTCAGGACGTATACAACTACCTGCTGAATTCCGTAATTTAGTGATGTCCAAAAAAGAAATGATTGAAAAATGCCATGATTTGACTTTTCCCACAACTATTCCCTTTTCAATTCAAAAATCAACGGATTTATTAAATACTGTATATTATTTGATACTTTTAAGTAATTTCATTGACCCTACACTCAAAACCGATTTTTGTTTTGACTTCAGGTATGTCTTTGGATCAAAATGATTAAATGTCGATTTTTCGTGTCTAAATTATCTAAATTACAATAATATACTCTAATCTTTGTTTACAGCCCTTTGTCCTAGAAGGACAGTCAACAACTCTTGATTTTCAGCATCTTTACTAGTGTTTAGCTTATTAAAGGGGAAATGAATTACCGGCCCTTTCCAGCAAATGAAACACCTTGGCCTGTGCATGAACGCCCTTAAACATGTGCGTTAAAATGTGTAATTTTAACTTCTATTTTAGGGACTGATCGCATTTGGAGCCGACAATTACTTAATGGTACATTTGAAAATTTGTTCTTTGGCAACAAAAAAGTAAGTCTTCGATTAATTACGGTAGTATTCTTTAAATAGTTTTAATTTAATGTAGTTAATTTGTTGTTTGTGTATTATGTTATTTTCCTATGGCCCACGGGTTTTTTTTCTGGAATAAATTATTATTATTATTAAATTATTATTATTATTATAGTGTTCCCACCAGGAGGATTAGTTCTAGATTATTTAGTAGGCTATCAAACAGTCTGTAGTAACGAACTGTAGTAAGGAGCGACCTGGCTCAATAGTAATCGTGACTCTAAAACACGGAACTTTAATAATATGTGAATAGTCACATCAAAAGAATCGAATTTTAATGCTGATTTTAAATATATTAGTTTCATCAAGTTTAGTATTAACCATCAAAAGTTAAGAGCCATAGAAGATTTGCCTTATTTTAGAAAATAGGGGAAAACAACCCCTAAAAGTCATAGAATCTTAACAAAAATCACACCATTAGATTGAAATTCAGCGTATTCGACAACCCTGCTGTAGAAATTTGAAGCTGCTATAAACAAAATGTAGAATTTTGTGTTTTTTGCCAGAAGACAGATCACGGATCCGTGTTTATTTATTTATTTTACTATTTTCTTATGGCACTTGGTATTAGCTTGGTAGTAAGCTAGGATGATGAAATACGGCTGGCATATCAGGGACCGGATCAGCTTAAATTAGAAATAGTCGTTTTCCCGATTTGACAATCTGGAGGGGAGGGGGCCGTTAATTCGAAAAAAATTGAAATATTGAAGTATTTTTAACTTACGAACGGTTGATCAGATCTTAATGAAATTTGATTTTCGGGAGGATATCGCGTTTCAGAGCTGTTATTTTAAATCCCGACCGAATCTGGTGATATTGGGGGGAGTTGGGAGGGGGAAACCTAAAATCTTGAAAAACACTTAGAGTCGGGATGATCGGGATGAAACTTGGTGGGAAAAATAAGCACAAGTCCTTGATACATGATCGTCATAACTGGAATGGATCCACTCTCTTTGGGGTAGTTGGGGGAGGATGGGGTGTTAATTCTGAAAAATTAGAAAAAATGCGGTATTTTTAACTTACGAACGGGTGAATGGATCTCAATGAAATTTGATATTTAGAAGTATATCGTTTCTCAGAGCTCTTACTTTAAATCTCGACTGGATCTGGTGACATTGGGAGGGGGAGTTGGGAGGGGGAAACCTAAAACTTGGAAAATACTTAGAGTGGAGGGATCAGGATGAAACTTGGTGGGGACAATAAGCAAAAGTCCTAGATACATGATTGACATAAACGGAACGGATCCACTCTCTTTGGGGTAGTTGGGGGGAGGGGGTAATTCTGAAAAGTTAGAAAAAATAAGGTATTTTTAACTTACGAACGGATGATCGAATCTCAACGAAATTTGATATTTAGAAGAATAGCGTGTCTCAGAGCTCTTATTTTAAATCCCGACCGGATCTGGTGACATTGGGGTGGAGTTGGGAGGGGAAACCTAAAACTTGGAAAACACTTGGAGTGGAGGGATTGGGATGAAACTTGGTGGGAAAAATAAGCACAAGTCCTAGATACATGATTGTCATAACTGGAACGGATCCGCTCTCTTTGGGGTAGTTGGGGGAGGATGGGGTGTTAATTCTGAAAAATTAGAAAAAATGAGGTAATTATAGCTTACCAACCGGTGATCGGATCTCAATGAAATTTGACATTTAGAAGGATATCGTGTCTTAAAGCTCTTATTTTTAATCCCCATCGGATCTGGTGAAATTGGGAGGATTTTGGGGTGGGGGAACCTAAAATCATAGAAAACGCTTAGATTGGAGGGATTGGGATGAAACGTGGTGGTAAAAATAAGCAGAAGTCTTAGATACGTGATTTAAATAATTGGAACGGATCCGCTCTATTAGGGGAAGGGGGAGGTTAATTCTGAAAATTAGAAAAAATGACGTATTTTTAACTTACGAAGGAGTGATCGGATCTTCATGAATCTTCATGTTTAGAAGAACCTCGTAACTCAGATCTCTTATTTTACATCTCAACTGGATCCATCGTAATTAGGGGGAGGCTGTTGGGGGGGACCGGAAATCTTAGAAAATACTTAAAGCGGTGAAATCAGGATGAAACTGGATGGGAAGAATAAAAACCTGTCTAAAATACGTGACTGATATAACCGGACCGGATCTGCTCTCTTTGGTGGAGTGCGGGGGGGGGGGGGGTAATTTTGAAAATTGAGGTATTTGTAACTTACAAAAGGGTGGCCAGATCTTTATGAAATTTGATATTTAGAAGGATCTTGTGCTTTGAAGCTATAATTTGACGTTCCGACCAGATCCTGTGACATTGGGGGAAGTTGGAGGGGGAAACCAGAATTCTTGAAAAGTGGGAAAATTGGGGTATTTTTATCTTACGAATAGGTGATCAGATCCTAATGAAATTTGATATTTAGAAGAAATTCATGTCTCAGAGCTCTTATTTCAAATCTCGCCCAGATATTTGACATTTAGGGGAGTTGGAGGGGGAAATCTTGGAAAAAACTTGGAGTGGAAGAATCGGCATGAAGCTTGGTGGAGAGAATAAGCAAATCTCCTTGATACGTGATTGACGGAACCTTACTGAATTCGCTCTCTTTGGGGGAGTTGGGGGCAGGGGTTCAGTGATTTGGTGAGTCAGGTGCTTCTGAACGTCCTAGGACGATGAAAATCGGTAGGCGTGTCAGGGACCTGCACAAATTGACTTGATAAAGTCGTTTTCCCGGATTCAAACATCTGGGGGGCTAAAGGGAGAGGAAAAATATAGAAAAAATTAGGTATTTGTAACTTACGAGTGGCTGAGAATTTAGAAGGACATCGTGACTCAGAGCTCTTATTTTAAATCCTGATCGGCATTATGCCTCTTATTTTCCTTTTAAATCAATCTATTGATTCATAGGATTTTGTTAGAGCTCATACCATATGATATCTTGGCTCTTAGCTCTTCTTGCCCCGTCACAAGTGCCATATAAGCTCTTAGCTCTCGTTTTCCCAGAGGTGATCGTATTGACCCAGTGTTCTCAGAATGTCACAGAAGGACTCATTCTAACGTAAATTAAAAGCTCTAGTGCTCTTTTTAAGTGCCCAAAAAATCAAAGGGCACCTAGGTCCCCTCCCATGCTCATTTTTTCCCAAAGTCACTGGATCAAAATTTTGAGATAGCCACTCTGTTCAGCATAGTAAAAAAAACCTAAAAACTATGTCTTTGGAGACCACTTAATACCCCACAGTCCCCGGGGGAGGGGCTGCAAGTTAAATACTTTCGCCTTTGTTTATATACCGAAATGGTTATTGGAAATCGTACAGTCGTTTTCAGGGGAACTTTTTTGCTTTAGGGTGGGGATGTGTGGGGGGAGGACGTTACGTGGGAGGATCTTTTCATGGTGGAATTTATCATGAGGGGGAAATTTTTTTGAAATGGATGCAAGACTTTCTAGCATTATTAAAAAAAAACAATGAGAAAATAAATAAAAAGTTTTTTTCAAATGGAAGTAAGGAGCAGCATTAAAACTTAAAGCGAATAGAAAATATTATGCACATAACGGGGTCCGTCTCCTCCACAATACTTTGCTCTTTACGCTAAAGTATTTAGCGTAGTTCCCTTAGTAATTTCCTTAGTGTAAAGAGCCAGGTATTGATGAGGGGACAAACCCCCTCACATACGTAAAAAAAATAAAAAATAAAGAAATATGTTATGTTAGTTAGTTCGTAAGTTGCTTAAATTTATTACTAATAAAAACGTTCGTAAAAAAAATTAAAAAGTTCTAGTTGTATTTTTATGTAACCAAAAATTGGAGGGCACCTAGGCCCTCTCCAATGCTCATTTTTTCCCAAACTCACCGGATCAAAATTTTGAGATAGCCAATCTGTTCAGCATGGTCAAAAACCCTAATAACTATGTCTTTGGGGACGACTTAATCTCCCACAGTACTTCTAACTAGGCTTGTTCCCCCACCTTTTTTTTCTCAAAATCGTCCGATCAAAACTATGAGAAACTGCAAAATTGTATATACTAATATGCATATTTTGTTTTCAATATTCATGTGCGGTGAGCCAAAATCAAAACATGTATTAATTCTAAAACGATCAAAAATTACATTATTACTTTCTATTACTTGGTTTGTGCTTACTAATGGGATCTCTGAATGGGATCTAATGGGAACTAATCTCTGTTAGTTACAACCACGGGAATGGGATTAAACACAAGTAGTTTTCTCCTTTTTGCCTTGGTACCAGCCCTGCAGTCACCGTATCTACAGAGTTTCATTTGGTTCAACATGCGCGTCATTTATTTCGGGTCTGAGACTACCGAATGAATGTAATACCGAAATGAATGTATAAGACATCTGGAGGATCACTGTGACAACTAGAAGTGGTAAGCAAAGATAAACCATTTACGTTAAAGATATAAATAGTTGATTGATTTGTGGGGAAGGTTCGGAATCCCTTGTCTGAGAAGGAGGTGGAAGGTGCGCAAAGGAGGTGAAAGGTACGAGCAATTGATCAGTGGCATGGTGGTGGCCGGCTGCAGATTTGGGGGAAAATTACAATTACTTTCTAGCATTATTAAAAAAAAAACAATGAGAAAATAAATAAAAAGTTTTTTTCAAATGGAAGTAAGGAGCAGCATTAAAACTTAAAGCGAATAGAAAATATTATGCACATAACGGGGTCCGTCTCCTCCACAATACTTTGCTCTTTACGCTAAAGTATTTAGCGTAATTCCCTTAGTAATTTCTTTAGTGTAAAGAGCCAGGTATTGATGAGGGGACAAACCCCCTCACATACGTAAAAAAATAAAAAATAAAGAAATATGTTATGTTAGTTAGTTCGTAAGTTGCTTAAATTTATTACTAATAAAAACGTTCGTAAAAAAAAATTAAAAAGTTCTAGTTGTATTTTTATGTAACCAAAAATTGGAGGGCACCTAGGCCCTCTCCAATGCTCATTTTTTCCCAAACTCACCGGATCAAAATTTTGAGATAGCCAATCTGTTCAGCATGGTCAAAAACCCTAATAACTATGTCTTTGGGGACGACTTAATCTCCCACAGTACTTCTAACTAGGCCTGTTCCCCCACCTTTTTTTTCTCAAAATCGTCCGATCAAAACTAAGAGAAATTGCAAAACTTGTATATACTAATATGCATATTTTGTTTTCAATATTCATGTGCGGTGAGCCAAAATCAAAACATGTATTAATTCTAAAACGATCAAAAATTACATTAAAAAAACAAGTTTTTCTTTTAACTGCTATTAAGGAGCGAAATTTAAAACGAATATAAATTATTCCATGTGTGAAAAGGGTTGTCCCCTCTTCAGCGCCTCGCTCTTTCCGCTCAAGTTTTTTTTATTATTTATAAAAAGTAGAGTTGTGACAAAGAATCAAACTTTAGCGTAACTCCAATAACTTCAAAAGGGCACTAGAACTTTGAATTTCCGCTAGAATGAGCCCTATCTTGACATTATAGGAACACTTGGTCGATACGATCAGCCCTGGAAAAAAGAAACAAACAAGATAGATAGAAGCTTGAAACTCTTACAGTAGGGTTTTCTGATATGCTGAATACGATGGTGTGATTTCCGAGAAGATTCTCTGGCTTTTAGGGGGTGTTTCTTCCTATTTTCCAAAATAGGGTAAATTTTATGAGGCTCATACCTTTTGATAAGTAAGACTAAATCTGATGGAATCTATATATTTAAAATCAGCATAAAAATCGAATTCTTTTGATGTATATATTAGTATCAAAATTCCATTTTTTAGAGTTTTGTTTACTATTGAGCTGGGTTGCTCCTTACTACACTTCGTTACCACGAACTGTTTGATAATTGAAGATGCGGGACAATGATATTAACATAATTCCCTTTTTTTCAGCTCAGCTGAATTTTTAAGACCTCTCCATTAATTGTTCCTGTTTTATGAATGTTAGAGAGAATTGAAGCTAGATCTTTTGTCCTTATTGTGTTAGAGGTTCGTCAGTGGAGAATGCTATAGGGGGGATCAGCTCATTTTTTTTTTTGTCTCCCTTCGTAGGTTTTCGAAAGATACCTTTTTGAGATATTTTCATTAAAAATGCCTTTATTTTTGTATTTTCATTGAAAAAATAAAAAAGGATGAATTTTTCTCCCCACTAGATATTGTATTTTGTCCAATCCCAGCCCTTTTAATGTAAAAAAAATACTAAATAATGTTCTACAACGGTGCAGCGAGAATAATATGACATTATTACCTGAGAAAACAGTTTGTATGCTAGTCTAAAAAAAAATAATACGTCAGTAGCACAAGTAAATGTTGTAAATGAGGCTATTAAGCTGGATGACTCTTTCTGCTACCCATGGTTAATTTTTCATAGTAAAATGAGATGGTTGAGACACATAGAGTATTTGTTAGGTAATATTAGGAGTAGATTAAATTTTAAAAATGTAATGTGCCTAGGGAAAAGGGGTGCTCATTTTAAGTGTCTTTTAAATGAATTTATAAAGGCTGTTATTATTATTAAGTTTGATTATGGTAGCTTTATATATGGTGACGCTAGTCAGAATAATCTAAAAAAGTTAGATGTACTGTTCCACAGTATACTTAGCCAATCCATTGGCTGCCTAAATAGTATCCCTATTCCAGATATGATAATTGAATTGGGGGTGACCATGCTTAAGCTACAATGTGACAGGTTACTTGTGAAGTATTTCACAAAAATTTACTTTAAAGGAGGATATAATCAAGACGGAAATTATAAATAATTATAATAGTGATGTTAGTTTCAAGGATAGGAATACTCCAGCTTTTTATAGGTGTAATAGTTTGCTTTCAACTGAGTGCCCAAATATAGTACCCATTAATGAGATAGTTTTTGAGGATAATATATTGAATAAGCTATGTGCAATAAAGAATAATGTGTATTTTCCTGTACCTGATCGTGGGGATGATAATAACTTGACTCTCAAACATGACTGGTTAAGAAAAACTGACCATTTAAGAGACCTTATACAAATTTTTAATGATGGCTCCAAGTTGGATAAGGGTGCTGACTATGCAGCGGTGGTTCCAGTATGTCAGTCTCATGTAGCTTTAAGTTATCCGGTAGCCTGTCTTTTTTTTCTATTGGGATGATAAAATATATAAGACATTGGAAAAAATAAGTCTTACGGGTATGCCCAGAGTTGGATGATATGCTCTGACTCAGCATCAGCCCTTAAGTATCTGATGAATGAGAATAAACCTAGTCACAAATTAGTTCTTAATATCCACCATATAGTTAGTTCATTAGAGCTTGTGGGAAATAATATGCTTCTGGTCTTGCTCCCAGCACATGTGGGATTTGCTGGAATTGATTCTGCTGATATAATGGCAAAGTGGGGTATTTTAATTGGTCAGAAAATAAGTGTAAAGCCCACTCAAAATGAATCTTTTGCTTGCATTTATTAGGTGTTTTGTGATAGAGAGACCAATAATTTTATTAGAAATTGCATGAATCCAATATTAGAACCTTATGACTATAAGATACCACCTGGTGAACTTGTACGTTATATAAGATCTTTTGCTTGTTACTGTTTTTAGATTGAGGATAGGTCATACCAATACCGCTCAGTTTGACATAAATGAGTTAGTTCGTCCTTATTTTGATATTTGTAACCAATATGCTGATGTTAGGCATATACTGATGAAGTGCACAAATTTAAAGTACAAAGAAATGTATTTAGAAGTTAAATTCTAAAGTATTTTCAAAAACCGTTTCAAAGCAACTGACCCGTATTATTTCCCTGTGTTTGTTTTAATTCTGAAACAATAGTGCTTTAAAATTTATTTAAATTTGCTTTTAAACAATTAATTTACTTTTAAGATTAGCCAAGATGATTGTGGTAATTCCTGAATAGGCTGCCAATGGTGCTTTTTTTTCATTAGGTATTTTTTTTCATTAGGTATTTTTTTTTACACATCTTTAGACTTTTAGTTACTATGAGACATGGTCCACTCTTTACTTTGTTGCTGCAATCATGAAACGAGAGAAACAATACAGCCAGCAATTAAAATTGATTTAGGCTTAAATTCTAATTATGTTATCCCTTACTTAGCTAGTCGAAATCTGTTCCTTTAAGGGGAATATTCAAATCATAGTTCATCCGGACCGGATTTATTACTTCAATTTCTAGCATTTTTTGTGCTTGGTCTTACTGCAGGTAGTCTTCTTATTAGCTACTGGGAAATCTATTTTCTTCCTTCCCTCTAAACATTTCTCTTTCACTGGTAGTGACAGGGCCCGGAACCCCTCTTGACTGGAAGAAACGTTGTAGGACGTCTTTGGGTGGCTCGGCAAATTTACAGCATATGAACAATTAAAGTATATATGGGGACAATGTTTTGAGCAATTGGGGTTCGGGACAAATTCAACTGTTCCAGGTCAAAACAGATGGTTTGGCACGCACACTGCCTCTTGTAATTATTTTTAATTTTATAGAAGAGCAGAGCTTTTAAGCCTTATTACGAATAGTTTTTTGTTTTGTAATTTAAACAAGACAAATTTGCAAAAATTTACACTATGCAGCTAAAATTTTTGGCCATATTTTGGTGCAAGATCAGAATTTTAACTATCCCAGTATTTTTAGGAGTATTCACCAATTTACATACAAAGAAAGTTGCGTATAGGAGATTTCCCCAAAAGTTAGCACCCATACGTGAGACGAACGTTAACATAAAATTCAATTGGTTTACTTTGGTTAACGTTAATTCTTATGAACATTTGGGTGAACCCAAGTTTCTTTCTTTGGAATTCAGGGATTCAGCTTAAGCATTGTGTATATAAAATAGTTCTTTTGTGTGAAATGAGATAGAGTGCCAATGGTCATGCATGGAAATCTGAAAGTAGAAATTAAGATTTTGCTACAGTTGGTCCAGAAATGAGGAGAAGACTAAGAACTTGAAAAGCCTAGACTACTATTAGAATGTGAAGGTAGTTTATTGGCAAACGTTGTACCCTTAGCTATATTTACCAGCTAGTTATCTCTTATTGGATGCAGATCAGGGTCATCTGCCCATTAATTAGATCAACATTTAAAAACATTTGCAAAACAAAAGTTTTAAGGAAGACAGGTCTACTTGCCCTCTTTGTAAAGATGAGAATGATGATTCGGCACATTGCTTTATTGGGTTCCTGGTTTTTCTACAGTAAAGAAAGTTAAAGTAAGAAAAAATGGAGTTGATACTTCCAAAGTATCTTAAAAAGTGTGTCTTTACAGTTTATCAATAGAATAATAATAATAATAATTTATTTTTGACATGCTTCAAAAAATCAAAGCGGAGTATCAATAAAAGAAACAAAACAAACACTGCAAAAACCAGAAAAAACAAGAGACTAAAGCAAACGAGTAAGGCCTCTGTGGGCGAGCAGATACTTATAAGTAGACTGGGGTCTACTTATAACTCAGCAAGCTCCGTGAGCTTCGACCCAATATCTGGGAAACTATAAACATATATGAGGCTCCTAATCCTATACCATGGAGGTAGATACAATAGAAAACGGGAAAACTGGAAATAATAAGAACGACTGATATATTTTTTATGAAAAATAGGGTAAATACCAGAAAGAAAAAAAAACCCGAATGATCTGTAAAAACCGAGTATAATTTAGCTAGAGACTTTCTACCTCGGTTAGAAACAATTTCACAGTAACTTAATTGGAATTTTTTCTTGCAATCAGGAACAGCGAGAGTCCGTAAGGATTTTAGTGTTTTACTAACATTAATTCCCAGCCACCGAAATGAAGAAACCAACGGGATAGAAAAAGATCTACAGATTAGAGGAGTAGTGAAATCACTATTAAATGAAAGATGTTCACACTTTGGAAGATTAAGAGAAAGTCCAATCGCATGAAGTTTAGATGCAACTGTTGAAACAGACAAAGAGAGCCCTTTTTTAGTCCTACTGATCAAAAGAATATCATCCGCATAGGCAAGATAAGAAATATTTATATTAAGGTACAATGTACAAGGGAAATATGTATATTAAAGGGAAGTCTTACTTTTTGATTAAACAAAGTGTTTTATTCATATATGAATTGGAAGAGCAGAGATCTCTGATGTGCGTTTGTATTATTTTTACTTCTTTGTGTATCTGGTCGTTTTTGGCTTTAACAACATTCTATCCTATCGTTTTCTATTTTTTTTTTTGCCTGGGACCAAAACGAGGGTTTTTACTTGCCCTTGAATCAGGTCTAACAGGGTGTAAGTTGAAGTTTACATCTGTAGTCTATGCACAAACGCTTGTAGAATTGGTGATAACCGGGAGAAAATAACTACAGCACCCTCTCCCAACTCAAGGAAAACCAACAAGCCAAATAAAAGTAAAAATTTCATCAATGTGCCCCCCCCAAAAAAAATCAAATAGAAATCCGAAAGTTGTTGAAATGTGTTATGCCTGAGAAAGAGAATTACGCATAAGAGCCTTTGAGGTAGAGAAATGGTGTCACATGTGCATCCCGACATGAATATTTCTCTCATTTATGACAAAGCAGGAGGTTTCCTATTGCAAGAAATCAAAATTTGAACTAAGAGAGATGCAATTGTCTTTTTGACGCAGGTCAATACTACTTTAAGAGCTTGTAGGCCTACTATTTTGAACTGATGAACAATTTTGGAAATTTTAAGAAGGTGACAAATGTTTTGTAGTAATACGCACTGGAAAAAAGAAGCTATATAAGGACCCTGCTTAAAAAACGACCAAGAATCTCATTTGTTTCTTGAACTGTTGGCTAAAAGTGGATACCATAGACCGAAGGGACAATGTATACTGGTTTTGACTTCAACATAAACTTCATACAAATTTTAAGCATAAATTATTAGGAAGTACTAATCGGTCCAATGATCCCTCAAGTGTCCGTTTTCTCCTCGTCCACCATTACTTTCTCTATACCGGAAGGCAGGTGAATCTCACCTTGTTCGAAGCAAAATCTTGCAAGTGGGCACATTCTATATTATTGGAGGCATAAAATGGGTTGTTGATAAATCCCACAGCTCCTCTCCCTCTATACATGTGCTGTACTAAAATTTCTCATTGTATAGTAAGTAACAAGAAGCTTTCGGTCTTGTCTTTTTATGTGGAACCATCCTTAATAACGACATCGTTTAAAACAAATCTGGGACACTGAGTAAGTAGTAGGAATAGGAAATTCCCAATAATTATGTAGCAAATAAGATAACATTTTCTTCTTTTTTTTTATCTAAAACTAAAACCATTTGTAAGGGATGAAAATTGATTGGACTTAACAATGTCCAAAATAAAGCACAATTATTTTGAGCTTTACTTTGAAGGCTTAAAAAAGCGAAAAAAAGTGGAAGAAATGGCCTCCCTACCTTTCATAAGTCAAATTTTATTTAAATTCTTTGATTCTTATTTAATTTTTTGGTGAGTATTTTTTGAGCATTTTTATTTTTGAAGATTTGGAGGATAAAGCAAACAAAATGAAAAAAAGTCGTAGATATTCGGAATTTGAAAAGAGAAAATTAAAAAATTTTAAACATCAATCCCACACTACGTTTTAAGAATTTGGGATACAAGAAAATTTACTATATATTGAAAACTATAGATCGCACAAAATGAATATTAAGAAATAATAAAATGAATGGTTATTACAGAAATTATAGCAGATAAGATGGATTACGCAGCGTCAATTATGTAATAAATAAAAATTACATGCAAGTACTTGCCTCTTAGTACTACTAGAGTAGAAAAATGGCCATTGATGTACTTGTATCCAAAATTAGAACTGGAGACATTAAAGGATCTTTGTACCTTCATTGAGTTCCCTGTGTGTATTCATGAAGATGTGAACTTTTTAGTATATTAATCGATAATCTAGTACAGTTCACTATTTATTTACAGATAACCGCAGATCCAAAATTTGGAATATCAAGGGATGGAAACCTTACCATTGAGGATTTAAGTCCTGGTTATTTCGGTGTTTATGTTTGCACTCCTCCCTGCCACTCTCTTAATAGCTGTAGAAATACATTTCATGGCGTCCTGGGTTTTAGTAAGTGCTTTCGAATGATACCTGAAAGTTATTCTTCTATTGTTTTGGGCTTATACTCCTGGCAATATATATTTTTTTGATTTGTAATTAAATTGCAGTTCTACGATATTTATATTTTAATGCAACATCTTTGTTGATGTTCTTTACTTGCTAGAAGACATATAAGTGACTTAAAGGGTGACCAGCAGTGTTGCCACTCGACTGGCACCGCTCCGTGGCGCCGGCTTCGTCAAAAAGCGGCATTTCCGCGGCATCCTTGAACCAAAATGTGGTAAAAACCGCGACATGCCCGAAATTCTCGGAAAAGCTGTGTTTTGTATTTTTGACAGAGAAAGGGTGAAAAATCTCGCTTTAATATGAATGTTGATTCAGTTTCAAGTGAAGTATGGTGAAGATCTGTCATAAATTTGAAAAAACACGTGCTGTCTATCCTTCTTTTCAGCGGTCAAAGGTGAGCATGGTCAGCTCAGTCCGTGAACACACATTTGTCGTTCATCGTTTTCGTCAAGCACGCAACAGAAGGAAAAGTGCAGAGGTACCACAGCAGGGAAAGTCCACGGTTGGAAAACCGTATAAATGTGAAGTGAATAGTGAAGAATCTAAAAGCGATTTTCCCTTGGGCCTTCAAGCCTATCCAATAGAATAATTGATGGGTAACTAGATTCTCGTATCTCAAACTTTTTCGATTAATGTTTAATGAAAATCAATATCAAAAGCTTCAAGAAGGAACATTCAGATAAATAATACAAGACAAACAGACAAGATTAATCGGAATCGGACTGTTCACGTGTGTAACAAACAATATCTTTGGCCAGACCATACACAATGCTTTGGTTCAAAACGTTACAGTCACGAGAAGAGGCACTAGCCTTCACTTTGAGTACACGCTTGACTAGTCCGGGTTCTAGCTCTAGCACTGACTTGCCCGAGTCAAGCCCTCCTTTAGAATTGTGCTTAAGGCCACACTTGGTTTTCAGTGTTGCCGAAAGAGTCACTGCACTCAGTCGGTTTCGCTTATCATTTTTCACTTCCTTGAGCAAACTGAAGAGACGCTTGGCAATAACGTTTGAGAAAGGGAGTGAGAAAAAGTACTGAACCATTTTCCCGACATTTGGGAACATCCGACTACCATTTGGTGACTTCGTTTGCAAGATGTGGCGCCAGTAAACGACAATGTCCATGTCATCTACGTCAGGGAGATCGACAGCACTAGGTAGAGCTACACTCGGTATAGACCGCCATTCCTGCTCTAGCTTTGCTTTATTCCAAAGCGCAGAATCGTAGTAGTCGAAGAACTGACGAAGACTGGGAACTTTCAGTTCATAACTAGAGCTTGGGGTAAGCAAGTGTACCAGGTCGTAGATATTTTCAGAGAATGCAAAACGGGCAAGAATTTGTTGAACAGCTTCGACGTAGAAATCCCTCGCGGAGCGACGAATTTGGAGACTTTCCACTACAAAACGGCCACTGGTAACTTCTTTCGTTTCGAGCCCCACAAGGAAATCGTACCCTTTGTAGCCGATATAGACATTTTGTCGGGAAGATATTTCACTTCGTCATGCGGATTGATGTCAAAAGGGTTGACTGTTCTAACATATGAAGGCTTCATAAAGTTCATGGCTAATGTCCGAAGAAGTTTTTCCACCTGGGTTTTTAATGAGGTGAAATAGGGGTTTTTCAGACTGGAAGATGGTGTTGAACTCATTCAGCTCTCCCAACACGTACTCGACAAAAACCATCATAACCCTCGAGTATGGGTTGTTTAGTGTCATTCTTACATGATCATTAGCATGCGAGGGATCATCAAGTACCAACGAGTCCCAGTACAACGTAAGAGTATCCCATTGTTCGAAAAAACGGCGTGCACAGTTTTGAAACGACAACCAGCGGGTTGGAGCCAAAGCAAGGAATCTGTGCTGTTCCACTTGAGTAAAGACCTGAAATTCCTTCCTATATGCATCTTGGCGTTTTGCACTGTGCCTGAAGTGATTGCACACAGTCCGAGATAGATCTTCGAGGTTCTTGGACAGTTTTTTGCAAGCATGACTTGCAACTAGGGCACACATATGGCAGCTACATTTCACAGCTGTAACCCAGGGATATTTCCCTTCAACAAGTGTTTTGACTGAGTGGTTTATCCCAATCATAGCATTCGTTGTGTCAGAGCAGAATCCGGCCCAGTTTTGTAGAGGAACACCCGCCTTCTTGACATCATCCATCACCTTCACTAGCTGGTTGAACAGACTAGACGCTGATCCGTCGCTGCATTCGACAAGAGCGAGCAAATCTACCTGCACATTCATTGCTTCGTCACAAAAGCTGACACAAACAGCAAGCTGTTTGGCTACAGAGGAATCTGTGGTCTCGTCAATTACTACGGAGAAAAGATTCGTTTTCAGGTTTTCAAGAAGCTTTTCATGAAAATGAGGGGCCAACACTTGTCGAGCAATATTAGTTGCTTTAGTTCTACCAAGAGTGGCCTGGCTTAGAAGATCTGGGTCTGGCATACTTTTCACAAGTTTCAGCAAGTCTTCAGAAAGCGAATAGGGTAGATCGTGCTCAACGAGAAATGTCACTAGCTTCGCTTCAACAGTGCCCACTCTTTCGATTTTTGAATCACCAGAAAAATGAAGACTCAATGGCACGGTCTTAGAAGACGAAGTTATCCACGCTTTCTTATTTTCTTCATGAGCTTTGCTCTGTTTCTGCCTTTTTGCGTCGTGTTTCCCTTTTTTACAAACGAAATTCGTTTTGCAGTAAAGACAGTGAGCTAAATATCCATTGTTTTGACCGGTCTGCACCTTTCCTTTTCATAACCATGCATTAAAGTCAGATTCTCTTTCCCACTCAGTCTTGTATCTTTGGTCTGCCCTTTTCTTTGTGATCCTCGGTTTTTTGTTGGAGGGTTCACTATCATCCGAGTCTTTATCACCGTCCTCATATTCCTGATCGATATCTGTCACTTCTGCCATTATGTTGTAACATGTTTGGTCTATAAACAAGAGAAATATTTAGCTAAATATTTAGGAAAGAAATAGAGAGAGTACAAAATAACACACACAACAACAAAAACCACTCAATGAAAAATTATGTTTCTAAATCTGAATAGTAAAATTTGTTTACCGAAAAGGGCTGAAAGACCAAATGAAAATGCGTTACTTCGTTGCTATGACTTGGGCCCATGCTGACTTGGACACACATATTCAAGCAACGAATTAAACTGATACGTCAATTACGATCCTATTCAGAGAATGTATCCTTCCCTAAGGTTGATCATGAAGTTTGACAGCCTGACGTGGACCCATGCCAAGAAGGGCCGAAATATCCGTTGTATGCATTACTTGAATATATTCGCGATTAATAAAATTCCATACAGTGATATTCCCTGTCAGATTTGGGGTACCTCTACAGCTAGTAACTGTGTTGCATGCTTGACGAAAACGATTTACGACAAATAGGCGTTCAAGCACTGAGCAGTGTTAACCAAGCTCATTTGATTGGGCCACTGAAAAGCCGAGTTTGTATTGAGGTTCAAAGTTTCCGCGTCATAGTAGAACTTAGCGCTGTGAGCATGGCCTTAAATATTCTGAACATCATGCAAGAGAAAACAGTAAAAATGCCAAAAACTCCTCTTAACACAATCCGATATTGCATTGTATTCACTTAAAATACACATACAAAAATTTGCTTTTCAGTTCAACTTTAAGGAGTCCGGTGAAGAACGGATACCTAAAAGAGCCAATTGTTTGGATCACAGATTAAATTCTGGGATTCCATAGAAACCTTTGGTCTTGTTCATTTTGGATGCCTGTTCAACCATCATTCGTTTTGAACTTCTTTTGTTTTGTTGTCGATCCCAAAACGTAAGTGGAGGGATACCTATGACATTGCAAAAGTTGTCCGTCTGTCTGTCTGTAGCCTAAGCACGATAACTGTCGAAGGGAATGAGATATTTCGATGAAACTCGGTGGGAGGACCCTCTGGGTCAAGGGAAAGGTCGAGTTCGTAGATGGGCTCTGTAGCCCTACACTTAGGGGTGGGGATTCAAATTAAGGGACATACAGAATATTTTTAAGCAGCTAATGAGATAGTCGATTATGGGGTAAGAAAACATGCTGAACACGGCAATGAAAATCATCTTCTCGCCGGACAAGTCGTTCGCCGGGAATCCGGCCAAAACTGTAAAGTTAGTTAAAAGTAAAAGTTTTATTTGAAGTTGATAAGATTTTTGATTTCTGGGTAAGAGGGCATGCTGAAACCGTATATGACAATCGTTTTTTAGCCGGAAATATATTTCGTCCGGAATCCGGCTGAAACCGAATAGTTTATTATACGTATATTTTTTACTTGAAGTTGACTAGATGCTGGAAATAGGGGTAAGGACTCAAGGAGATACACTAAAGTCGTTTCTGAGCTTCAATTTTTCGCCAGACAAGTAGCTCCGGAATTTCGGCGAAACCGGAAAATTGGCAGAAGGCAGGATTGTTTTGATCGGTATCGTCAAAATAGATATGACTTACAGAGGTAAACACACATGCTGAATCCAAATCTGAACTTGGTTTTCTCAGATGATTAGCCATTTGGCCTTAATCTGTTTCTAGATCTTTAAGAGTAAAAATGTTCAAGGAGTCTGGTGAAGACCGGATCTAGCGAAGACAAAACCCAATGCCTGGATTAAATATTTAATTTTTGGGATCCCATAGAACCTTTGGTCTTGTTTTTCATTTTCACAGAGGCACATCCAGTTATCAGATATTTTGCGTCCAGCCAGCCACGTCGGAGAGTAGAAAGGCTGGACACAGTCGACAAGTGCTAACAAGGAAATTGCTAATTTCGAAAAAAAATTATATTTCTTAGCTGTTTCATCATCGGGATTTGATGATCTCTTCTAGTGAGAATCGGGCTTTCAAAACTTTCGGTAAGAACTACACCTCTCGTTGATATCATATGATGAATTTGAATTTTGAAATGATGAAGTAACGAACTGGCAACTAGTTAAAACAAGCATTTTGGTAAACAGAAAACAGATCATAGAAGCCACCCACCCCCTAGGATAGGCCAGTACTTTTTGGCTCAATAAACTCTTTCTGACCTGATTACATCCAGGGCCATAACGACTAGGCAGGAGGCGGGGCGCCCCCCCCTAAATATTGTCGGCCAGTTGTTAAAAAGTAGCCGAGTCAACGCGCAGCGTTGCTATTTTTCGTGAAAACAGTCAATATTTTACTTGGAAACAGTAGATTTTTCGTAAAAACAGTTGGTTTCTTCTTGAAAATAGTTGTTTTTCTTAAAATCAGCCGAATTTTTGTCAACACAGTCGTTTTTTCTCAATAATAGTCGTTTTTGTCTGCACAAAACAGTCGGTAAAAATGACCAGCCAGTCGATAAATACCCCCCCCCCCACATTTTGGCTAATAACGGTTCTTACGACACCTATTTTACTTAAATATAGTTACTACTTACCATCAATACCATCAGACAATGCTGTGAAATAAGACAAGTCTGTCTGGTCCTTATTGCTAACTTGAAAACACTTGGGCTGAGCTGACAGACGTCATGAAGTCATGAGATGAACTGAGAAACTCAAACGTCAAAGTTTTGTCAAACCCGCAAAAATAACTCAACCCCCTTCGAACACACTGGCCTCCCAGGGGACAAGCTGCCGACCGACGGGTCATTAATTAAGGTCCGTAGTTGACTTCCGCGAAACTTCCGCGAAACTTTGAAATCCCCATTTTATGCAACAAAGACATTTGCGAAAGATAAGAAACTTAAAGTTGGACAAATTTTTCATACGGGAACAAATGCGGTATAAAAAGCCATTTCGCGGCGTAATCGCGGCGTGCGGCATGATCAAAATTTTATGCGGCATTTCTTTCAGAATCGCGGCGTAATGCCGCGAAATGCGGCATAAGTGGCAACACAGCTGACCAGTGTCATTGTGTTGAGACCTACTATAAACGAACTCCGGAGAGCATGTTATCTCATCCCAAGAGAAAAACTTTGAAATCAGGTATTTTGGCTTAAGGAACAGCATTTTTGATTGATATTTTTGCAATGCTTCTTAAAAAAAACTCATTAACAGTGTCATTAATGTTGATTATTAACCAAAGTAAAATTATTGAAGTTTCCTAAGAATAAGAAAGTTCCAGTTAAAAAGGAGAGAGAAAAGGTTGAGTCCAGTTTTGTGAGAGAGGGTCCTTTTATATTTAATTAATATTTATCATTTTGAAATCCATATAACGTTTCAGTAAATGGTTATAAGACGGGTACCGTCCCTACGCTAGAATAAAACTAGAGTTCCCAGATGGAATCTAATTAAAACCATTACTATTCGCTTACAGGAATGGTAAAACATTTTTTTTTCAGAGGGAAATTGGATTTTAAGACCGATTTCACTGCTAGAATTGACAGTTGCAATATATGTCTAATAAAATATTACTGAGCCTTTGTGTTTCAGTAGGTTGCACACTGGCTATTTGAATAATCTCTCCTTGTTTGAAAATCAGAGGTGTTCAACGCAGTTTCATTGAACGGTATTTGGAGGTAGGGATGTTTCGTTAAGTCTAAATATTTGTAAAATATGGTAATTTGCATTACAAATCCGTATATAGGTGCAAAACACACCAATTATGCTTGATAAAAAAAGTCAATGAAAGCAGTCGAATAAATAAGGTTGGACAGCGTGAAAAACACTTAGTACAAAGATTGGATATAGTCAAATTTCATTTAAATTCTTTGATTCTTATTTAATTTTTTGGTGAGTATTTCGTGAGCATTTTTATTTTTGAAGGTTTGGAGGATAAAGCAAACAAAATGAAAAAAGTCGTACATATTCAGAATTTGAAAAGAGAAAATTAAAAATTTTGGAACATCAATCCCACAATACGTTTTAAGAATTTGGGATACAAGAAAATTTACTATATATGGAAAACTATAGACCGCACAAAATGAATATTATGAATAATAACATGAATGATTATTAGAGAAATTATTTCAGATAAGATGGATTACGCAGCATCAATTAAATTATTTATTATAGATTATTTCTTTTTAGCTTATGTATAATGCCAGTTTTGCTTACGGTTTTTGCTGCAATTATCCGTGCACACCTTTTAAAATCGAAGTCTAGTCTACATACAACTTTACACGTATAATACTTAACACGTACTTTGGCAAATAAACATAGCAGTATATCAGTTTGGACAATTTATAAATGCATTGAAATATAAATATAAATATAAAGTGAAATATAAATGCATTGTACCAATATATTTGTTCTTTGGAAATATTATTCATTTTCATAATGCTATTCAGGCTAGTGATAATGTCAATACCATCCTCAGAATTCTTTTTTTCATGTCCAGAGTCCAAAAATTGATTCAAATTTCCAAATAGTATTCAAAGTGTTGATGAAACTCACAGTTATAAAAATATTTTTAAGAAAATGTGTTATGTCATATCGCGACACAACATTTTTTTACATCCCAGATCATATCGTCTTCCCACTTTTGGGCGCTTATAAGTGAATTTACATGTTTGATTTTTTTTAATCATGTCATCTTGTGAATATAGTTCATGTATTTGCTAGAGTTAAAAGGATTCCAACACTTATGTAACTCTCAGTGTGGGTTTTTCGCGCTAATTATTTTCCATTTTTTTTCGGATTCAATTATAAAGGATATTGTTTAGTATTTTAGCCACAAAGGCTCCCTAGATCTTAATGACTGACTATTTTTACGAGGTTTTGTTTCCCTAATAAACTAGTCCTTCTCTTATTTTAAATTATTAGACCATAAAGTAGAATTATAAAAAACTAATTAAATAAGGATCAAAGAAATTAAATATAATTATACTTGTTTAAGTTAGGGAGGTCATTTGTTCCGCTATCACTTATAACCATCTTTAAGCGTAAAACACTATGTGTGTTATTTTTAATGATCCGAAAACCATTATGTCCTGAATGGAATATATAAACACTAGATCTTGTGTGAGCTCGCCCTCAGCTTCTTATTTTGGCATCAGATTAAGGCTTTTTCAACTAAACTCAATGTCCATTTATTCAATCTAAGTGAGTGAAAGGGTATGAATTCCATCTGTTCAATTCAAGTTTCGTAGAGATAATGTTTGTGTATACTATGAGCTCTATGGCAGAAATACGTTTTATTTTTGTATCAAATGTTTTAAGCATGTGGGGTTAGCAAAGCATCGTAAAGGAAATAACTAGGATCGAGGGGATTGCTGGGATGTTTTCAAAATGTGTAGTTTTGTCGTGATGTAAACCTGATGAAACACCAAAGATTATATTTATTTTCAGTTATATTTATTATATACTTTAAGGTATGTATAAAATACATATACTTTATACATTTTATTATATTTAGTGCTTACTTTGAGGTCATAAATACGCAAAACAGTGCTGATGACCTAGCCTCTGATCCAAAACCTCGAATTTGTACATAATTGTATATTGTTTGGGGCTATGAACCTCTAATGGTTATAAAATAAGTGGTTGCTCCAACTTAGTTCGATTTTCAGTTCCTCCTAAAGTGAGCACTGTCAAATCCATGATTGTGGCGCCAGAAGCTGACGAGGTGACACTGATGTGTAAAGCTACCGGCTTTCCACAACCTGATGTAATTTGGAAAAGAAACGATGAGGTATGTTCAATTTCTTTGTAGTAAACTTCCGAATACCTGTTCAGTAAAATTCGAAATTTTGGTGTTTTTGTATATATAATATATGTAACAATAAATATATGCAACTTACAAATCAACTTACGAAACAAGCTTCTATATTTGTGTATTTTTTTAAGTTTATGAGGGGGTCTGCCCCCTCTCAATACCTCGCTCTTTAGAGTAAAGTTTGAATTTCGTTCCAATTTCTTAATAATGACCCTTGAATCACAAAGGCCGTTTAATTAGAATAAATAGCTCTTTCAGAATTACTAATAATACTTTAGCGTAAAGAGTGAGGCGTTGGGGAGGGGATGAACCCCGTCATATACAAAATAATTTCTATTATTTTCAAATTTACATGCTGCTCCTTACTTTCAAGTGGAAAAACTTATTTTTTTATTTGATTTCTGAACGTTTTTTAATTAACACAAATTTTTCTTTTGGCTCGTACATGAATAGTTAAAATCAAATTTACATATTAATTTTACAAATTAATTTGATCGGACAATTTCGAGAAAAAGAGGCGGGGAGGGGACCTTGTTGCCCTTCAATTGTTTTGTTTGCTTAAAAAAGCCACAAGAACCTTTAATTTTATTTACGAACGTTTTTATTAGCAATATATATACGTAAGTTACAAATTAACTACCATAACAGACTTTTATATTAGTACATTTTTATTAATTTTATGATGGGGGTCACCCCCTCGTCATTACCTTGCTCTTTCCGCTAAAGTTCGAATTTCATTCCAACTCTTTGAGAATGACCCCTAAATTATAAACGCTGTTTCTTTAGAATAAGTAGCTCTTTTGAAATTAATGAAAATACTTTAGCATAAAGAGCAAGGTACTAAGTAGGGGATGAACCCCCTCATATATATAACAATTTCTGTTCATGATAAGTTTTAATGTTGCACCATGCTTTCAGTTGAAAAACATATGTTTAAAATTTCTTCCCCATAATAAATTCCTCCATGGAAACATTTTATCACATAAACGCTTCCCCTTGACCCCCCCCCCCCTTCCACCAGAGGGGGGGGGGTCGAATCCCCCTGAAAACGTCAATATACTCCCCAATAGCCAATACTATGTATAAACAATGGGCAAAGCTCATAGATTGCAGCCCTTTCCCTAGGGACTGTTGGAGATTAAGTCATCCTCAAAGATATGGTTATTAGATTTTTTGACTGTGCTGAACAAAATGGCTATCTTAAAATTTTGATCTGGTGACTGGGAAAAATGAGGTTTGGAGGTTGCCTACTTGTCCTCCAATTTTTCGTCTCTGAAAAAAGGCACTAGAACTTTCAATTTTCTTTAAAATGAACCCTTTTGTTACATTCTAGGACCACTGGGTCGATACGATCACCCCTGGAAAAAAACAATAACAAATAAACAAACATCCGTGATCTTTCTTCTGGCAAAAAATACAAAATTCCACATTTTGGCCGATAGGAGCTTGATACCTCTTAAAGTAGGCTTCTATGATACGCTGAATCTGATGGTGTGATTTTCATTTAAATTTTATGAATTTTAGGGTGTGTTTCCCATTTTTTCGGAAATAAGGCAAATTTTCTCAGGCTTAACTTTTGATGGATAGGATTAAACTTAACGAAACTTATATATTTAAAATCAGCATAAAAATCTAAGCCGTGTCACTCCTTCTTCATTACCTTGTGCGTACTGCTAGCTTTGTTGCTTCCAATCCTGTTGCTAGTGGGAACTAGGTGGTAATATTTTGTTAATATAGATTAACAATGGCATTGAAATTAATGTCGATGACATGAAAATTTATACTGTCATGGGCATATGCAGCTTTGTTAACCTCATATGGTCTGGTAGCGTAATAAACAGTTTTTAGGAGTAGTGGTTACAAAATGTTATCATGACAAGTATGTTACTAATCCTGGGTAAGAGATTAAAAGTGCCGCAACACCAAAATTTGCATAAGACATTTCCCAGATGAACCCTGGCTGATGTATTTGCTCGTCTAACCTTTTTCTGTTTTTTTGCCCACTTAAAATTAGGAAGTTTTTTTTATTAAATACACTTTTCATTTCTATTGGTTGTTCTTTGGCATATATAATTATTAAACACAACCTGGCCTATCGTCCAAGTCGAGAAACAAATACAAACATCGTCCAGAAACAAATACAGAAATTACAAAAGAACAGAAAAACAACAATTCTCTGCGGTTCGTCAGTACAATGTTCTTAAGACCTAAATCACACTTAGGTCTTACCAGCACCGAGACTTCAAGCTTTTTATAAGTTTTTCGGATTGGCTAAAAATATTCCATGAAAAATTTTAATTGATTCAGATTTGCATTAGTTATATTTCGGTGTTAGACAAATATTGCTGTGAATAATTAAAGTTAAATACTCAACATATATTTGTCAAAGGTCTTTTAGATAGACAATAAAGCCAACAAAACCTACATTCTACAGCATTGGCTCTTTGGCTCCGAGACCCTGCCTCCAAGATTTTTAATTTGCAGCGTCAATTAGGCAAACATTATTATACATTAAACATTAAACATTATATGCAACATTTGGGCAGTACTAGGGACAGGGGGCTGAGTATGGGTATTGGGTCTTTACCCCACCACTAGGGCTTGCCCCTTGGAAACCACATGGTAAACGTCTCAGAGTGCTACTTTTTGTCAACTCCATTAGTCTTTGCACCCACAAAGGTACACTTCGTGCCAGACACCACACAATTCTAGCACGTTCAGCGTGTCCCTCCCTGTTATCTCTTCATATCCTGATATCCCTTCATATTAATATGGTATTTCTTCATATATCAGTTTCTATTGAAATAGCTTCAGCAAACAGCCTTAACAAAATAATTCAAATTTATTTTTAAGGTAAATTGTAAGAATTAATCAGATGTTGACACATACTAGGTTTATTATATATAGTTTTTTTTTTAAACTTTATTAATCAGACCTTTTATATTTTCTGTCCAAATTTCTAAATTTAAAGCTCGAATTAACTCATACTGTAAAATATACCTGGTATTTAATAATTTTGACTTTGAGATTGTAAACTGCAGTAGTATTTTTCTTAAAGTTTTATTTCTGGGCTCAAGCCAGAAAAAAAACATATTTGAAAAATTTTTTACCCATGTTCAAAATTATCTAAAAATAAATTAATGAAAAAAAACTGAACCGACCTATCGCTCTGTTCCATGAACAGTTCCATGACGTTTCTTCATCACTCACTCAACACTTAAGTAAACCAGTTGAATTTTTTGGCAATCAATAAGAAAAAAGTCTGCCGTAAAAATTTTCACTGTGAGCTTAAAGCCTTAGTCTTTTTTCTATAGTTTGCTTAAATTTGTTTCTAGAAGGGAGAATATTTTAGAATTTGGGGTTGATGAATATGCTAAGCCCTTATTTGATTGATAGTCGTTCTATGCTTCAACTAACAATCACAGATGAGTAGACACAGTCGTTTACATTTCAGCAGAGACAACTGGGGGTATTAAATCACGCCTTATGTGGCAGCTGATTCTGATCTTTATAAAATTGGATGCTTTGACTTCTGTATGTTATTAAATAAAAAGAAAGTTTTTTTTTAACTGAAAGTTAGGAGTGACATTAAATCTTTAAACGGACAGAAATTACTCTGTTTAGGAAAGGGGCTGTTCCTTTCTCACCGCCCTACTCTTTACGCTAAAGTTTGAATCTTTCTATCAACTCTACTTTCTAAGACAGTAAAAGACTTTAGTGTAAAGAGCGGGGCGTTGAGGAGGGAACAGCCCCCTTCGTATACGGTGTAATTTCAGTTCGTTTTGAGATTTAATGTCTCTCCTAACGTTCAATTAAAAAAACTTGTTTTGTTATTTAATTTCTGAACGTTTTTGAATTAATGCATGTTTTGATTTTTGCTCTCCGCACATGAATAATTAATACAAAATTTTCATTTTTTTTTTTGGCTAAACATAGTTCTCATGGTTTCTCGTAGTTTTGATCAGATCATTTTGAGAAAAAAGAACCGGGGGAGGAGGCGTAGTTACCCTCCATTTTTTTGGTTACTTAGAAAGTAACTAGAACTTTCAATTTTTTACCGTTTTTTTTTATAAAAAATATACAGAACTCACGAATTAACTTGCGTAATGAACTTTAAAATTTTGTCCAAATTCCTTAAGAATGACCCCTGAATCACATAGGCCGTAGAATAAATATTTAAAAGTACTTAAAATACTTTAACGTAAAGAGCTAGGTATTAGGAGAAGGTGAACCCCTCATATGCGTAATAATTTCTTTTCGTTCTAAGTTTTAATGCTGCTCCTTACTTCCAGTTGAAAAATATTTTTCATATTTATTTTTTCATTGTTTTCTTATAGAATGCTAGAAAATCCTGAACCCCCTTCATGGAAATTCTCTTCCCCCATGAAAAATTTCTCCATGTAAATATCCCATACGTAACCCCCTTCCATCAACCCCTCCCCCCAACCAAAAATCACCCAGAAAACGTCTGTACACTTCCCAATAACCATTACTACATTTAATTAAATAAAAGAAACAACAGTTTTTTAACTGAAAGTAAGGAGCGATATTAAAACTCAAAACGAACAGAAATTACCCTTTATACGAAAGGGCCTGTTCCCTCCTCAACGCCTCGCTCTTTACGCTAAAGTCTGACTCTTTCTCTCAACTCTACTTTTTAAAACAGTAAAAACTTTAGCGTAAAGAGTGGGGCGTTGGGGGGGGGAATCCCATTTCAAATACGGGTTAATTTCTGTTCGTTTTAAGTTTTAATGTCGCTCCTTACTTTCAGTTAAGAAACTTGTTTTTGTCATTTAATTTCTGAACGTTTTTGAGGCTATGTTTTGGTTTCGGCTCTCCGCAGATGAATAATTAAAACGAAATTTCAGCTGGGGGATCAAACTCGGATCTGGGGGGGGGGACCAGGTTTATCTTAGTCTGGACAAGATTTTGGAGGAAACTAAATTTCAGCTGGGGGAGTAAACTCGGATCTGGGGGGATCCTGGTTTGGGTGGGGCAGTTGCACCCCCTTGTCCAATAGTAAACTACACCGCTGCCAGGGACATAGCTAATATGATTAGAAATTCTGATGTGACAAATGAAGCGTTTGAAATACTGGTTACGTAAGTGAATATTTTTATTCAAAAATTAAATACAAATCACTTTAATGCTTCCTAAGCCTACTTATTAAGGG
This sequence comes from Artemia franciscana, assembly GCF_032884065.1. Taxonomy (NCBI): domain Eukaryota; kingdom Metazoa; phylum Arthropoda; class Branchiopoda; order Anostraca; family Artemiidae; genus Artemia; species Artemia franciscana. The sequence goes on along the minus strand of NC_088863.1, from coordinate 24,018,498 downwards.
GGGGGGGGTATTTTGTGTATCCAAGATAATCGGCAAAACCTCAGTCAAGACGATACATTTTTAATTTAAATTCATGAATAAATAGTTTAGTTTCCCTGGTCGGTTCTTTTTTCCAAATCCAGAATTTGCTAGCTTATTTCGCACCTATACGAATATTGGTAAAACTCTTTCACTTTCTGGCTTCCAGATTTATTATATATATATATATATATATATATATATATATATATATATATATATATATATATATATATATATATATATATATATATATATATATATATGACAGTGGTCAAATATGGCTCTGAAGCATGGGCGCTCCGAAAAGCAGATGAAAATTTACTACAAGTTTTCCAAAGAAATTGCATACGGATTGTTCTGGGTACTCCGCTGACTGACCGTATTTCAAAGAGTAGGTTGTACGAAAAATGTGGTTCAATCCCGCTTTCTACGGCTATAATGAAAGAAAGGTGAAATGGCTAAGCCACGTTCTACGGATGAAGGATGACAGATTACTGAAGATTTCCTTTTGGCCAACCGTCTGGGGCTACACGGAAAGCAGGTCGTCCTTGTATGCGTTGGGAGGATGTTATAGATAAATATTTAAAGGAAATGGGAACTTCCTGGGAGGGTGTAAAGAGGGAGGCTTTAAATAGATTTGGTTAGAGGAGGAGCGTGCGTAGCTGTGTTGGCCTCAGGCTGCTTGGTGCTGCAGTGAGTTATTAATAGTAGTAGTAGTACATATATATATATATATATATATATATATATATATATATATATATATATATATATATATATATATATATATATATATATTTATATATATATATATATATATATATATATATATATATATATATATATATATATATATATATGTGTGTATATATATATATGTATATATTTTTTTATGTATGTATGTTTTTACTGACTGAGTTCCCGGAAGTGGTAATTCAGTGTTCTGGCCCCTAAGGCCTTCGAAGTTTGTGCTTATGGTCGATATGTCTCATCATAAAAATAAAGCTTGGCCGTGTGTTTCTAGAGGCCGAAAAAAAGGTAGTTTTGGTCGATAAAAGATTTGCGAGTGTAAAAGTTTATTTTTTATAGGGAAAAGAGATGTTTGAAGGGCAGATCATTGATGAACGAGTCTGGATATCTTCAAATATTAACATACCCGTAAAGATACAAGATACAAAACCATATTATACTTGCTCTGCTGATTATATTGAGTATCTTGAACCTGAGTATCTATCTGGTGCATATATGAATTGGAATTTGGATAATTTGGAAATTGAAACCTTTCATTATGAACAAATATGTAAGTTCCCATGTTCTCTCTTCAACACCCCGCTCATTACGCTAAACTTTGACTCTTTCTCTCAATTCTACTTTTTAGAACATTAAAAAACTTTAGCGTAAAGAGCGGGGTGTTGAAGAGAGAACAGTCCCTATCATATACGGAGTAATTTCTGTTTGTTTTAAGTATTAATGTCACTCCTTACCTTCAGTTAAAAACACTTGTTTTTTTATTTAATTTCTGTAGGTTTTTGAATTAATGCATGTTTTGATTTTGGTTCTCCGCACAGGACTAATTACAACGAAATTGTCCTATTATTTTTTATTTGGCTAAATGGCTTCCTCGTAGTTTTGATTGGACAATTTTTAGAAGAAAAGGAGAGGAAGAGGAGCCCTAGTTACCCTCCAATTTATCGGCTCCATAAAAAGGCAACTAGAACTTTTAATTTTTACGAACGTTTTTATGGATAACGAACTGCTTTATTCATATATTTTTTCTACTTATATGAGGGGGTTCGCCCCCTCGTTAATTCCTCGCTCTTCACACTAAAGCTTAAATTTTGTCCCAATTCCTTAAGAATGGCCCCTGAATCACAAACGCCGTAGAATAAATGGCTAAAATTACTAAAAATACTTTAGCGTAAAGAAAAAGGTATTAGGAGGAAGTGAATCCCTCACATAAGTAATAATTTCTGTTCGTTTTAAATTTTAATGCTGCTCTGTACTTTTCCCAATCCAAAACTTCTTCAAATTTATTTTTCATTGTTTTTTTAATAATACTAGAAAGCGCTGGTCAAAGTTTGTAACATGTAGCTCTTCCCACGGGGACTGTGGGGGAATAAACCGTCCCCAAGGACATAGTTGTAAGGTTTTTAGACTATGTTCTATGTAAGAATTTTTATCCGGTGACTTTTGGAAAATCATTGGCCGGAGAGGGGGCCAAGGTGCCCTCCACTTTTTTTGGTCTCTTATAAAGGGCACTAGAGCTTTTTTTCATCAGAAAGAGCCCTCTCGCAATATTCTAGGACTACTGGGTCGATACGATCACCCCCCCCCCTCCCAAAAAAAACACGCAGTCGTGATCTGCCTTCTGGCAATAAATTAAAAATGCCACAGTTTTGTAGATGGGAGCTTGAAATTTCTACAGTAGAGTTCTCTGTTACGCTGAATGTGATGGTGGGATTTTCGTTAAGATTCTATGAGTTTTAGGTTGTGTTTTCTCCTATCTTCTAAAATAAGGCAAATTTTCTAAGGCTTGTAACTATTGATGGGTAAAAACAAACTTGATGAAACTTATATATTTAAAATCAGCATTCTTTTTATGTAGCTATTGATATCAAAATTTAGTATTTAGAGTTTCGGTCACTATTGAGCCGGGTCGCTTCTTACTACAGTTTGTTACCACAAACTGTTTGATTGACTGGTAATATTTATAAGCAAATTGTAGGAATTTCCAGGGGGGAGGTGCCATCCCGTTTATAGATGACTTGTTCTTAATTCAACTCAAATATAGATATATGATGGATAAGAATAATCCAAATAATTTAAAACATATTTTATCAAATAAAAACGATATTTAGAGGATATTTTGCTTTTGAACTGTCGGGAATTTATTGATATTTCCAAAAATATTTATCCATCAGAGCTGACTCTTGAGCCTAGTCATAGCACAGGTCTAGAGGAGCATTTCTTAGATTAGAATATTAATATTTCTGATAATAGTAATTTAGGTTTTAAAATTCATAATAAAACGGATGATTTTGATTTTAGAGTGATTCATTTCCCGCTCCCTGAAAGTACTCAAAAATCACAAATTCGGCATTTTATTCACGGTTACAATGCATATATGCAAGGATTTGTAGCAGCTATGTTGATTTTAAAAATAGATGTTAAATTTTAAGCGAAAAATTGATTTTAATAGGTTTCTCTGCAAATAAATTGACCTAGTAATTTAAAAAATTTAGCTTTCATTATAACGAACTTTAAATAAATACCGAAAGAATTACCTTGAAATACTTAGTAAAATCTTTGCTTGATTTCGATTTTCCTTATTAAAGAGTTTGGCCTTATTTTTGAAAGTGGATATCCGAAGAATTTTGCACATGTTGTATTTTCAAAAGGTCTTAATTTGCATTCATATCGAGGAGTTTTATATAAGTTATATTTGCATCAATAGAGACGATTTGATATAGTGTACACATTTTAATAATTGTTCAGTAATAATATAGAATGTGCATAGGTGTGATAATTCAGATTAACATAAATATTCGAGGACCAAAATCAAGATAAGCTAGTTCTGGATTTATTTGGTTGTTTTACATTTTTTTTCATAGGTATGTATTTCGGGGTTGATACCTAGCAAGGGGATGCCATGGGGAAAATATTGTAGGCACGCCACTTGCCTGGTTAGAGAATCTAAAGTGCTGAAACCCTATAGGCAAGTGTGTATTCTTATTTTGGGCCCTTGTGCTTGGTGGTCGCCTTTGAATTATTTGTCTTATTTTTTTTAATATTCGGTATATGACAACTAATACTTGCTTACGAAATGACTGCATGTCCATAGATTATTCCTTACCCTTGATTGTGTATGGCTATGCTTTTTAACCTATGTAATTGGATGGATAAGTAAGGTTAAGGCCTTGTTCAAGTACTGATCTATTTAAATTACTAAAGTAGGAAAACAGTCATCCTTTCCCTTTCTGTCTTTTTTTTTCATGGTGTGGATTTGTTTCCGTGTTTGTGTTGTTGCACTGGTGATTCTTTTTTTTATGGCACTTGGCATTAACCAAGTGACATATAGCAATCGCAAATTCTGTCGGTCTTCGGTCTATCGGTCCCGGTTTTTGCTACTTTAGGTACATGGTAAGGCAGGACGATGAAACACGGCAGGCGTATCAGGAATTGGAGCAGATTAAATTAGAAATAGTTATTTTCTCGATTTGACCATCTGGGGGGAGGGGGGCCGGCTAATTCGGAAAAACAGAAAAAATGAAGTATTTTAAACTTACGAACGGTTGATCAGATCCTCGTGAAATTTAATGGTTGAAAGGATATCATGTCTTAGAGCTCTTGTTTTAAATACCAACCGGAAGCGGTGACATTGTGGGGGGAGTTAGGAGGGGGAAACCTAAAATCTTGGAAAACAATTAGAGTGGAGGGATCGGAATGAAACTTGGTGGGAAAAATAAGTACAAGTCCTACATACATGATTGACTTAGCCGGAACGGATCCGCTCTCTTTGGGGTAGTTGAGGAGGGGGTTAATTTTGAATTAAGGTATTAAGCCTCTCATTTTCCTTTTTAAATCAATCTATTGATTCATAGAATTTTGTTGGAGCTGATACCATATGACCTCTTGGCTCTTCTTGCCTCATCACAAGTGCCATATGGGCTCTTAGCTCTTGTTTTCAAATGAATACATTTTTTTTACTTTTGTTATTTTGTATTAGTTGTTTATGATTTGAAAAGCTAAAGACAAACATAAGTAATATAGTGGTATGCTGTCTAACGAGGTTCATAGGCACTACTCTTTTCTTTTTCGTCGTTAATCACGAAATGTTTAAAGGCAACTCCCTCAGGGCAAGACGTATGTGCTATTCATTATTCATTTATTGCCCACGAATTGTTGTTACGTAATAGCTATTTTTTTTGCTAATGCGAAACCCTAGCAACCAATTCCTACGGTTCCTAGTAACAAGCAGATATTTTGGTTATTGATCAATAATACCTGGTTATTATTTAATTCAAAAGGGAGTATACTTGGATGTTAAGTAATAGTTGAATGTTTACTTATGCAATTTAAACGCATGTGTTACGGTTTTTTCTTCGGGATTTATTTTTTTAGATTCCCCCCCTCCATGGCTGCTAGTTAAGTGGGGAATCTCTGGAAATAATTGGGGATGACACAATATTGCGTGACAACGACAAGTTACTTTCATTACTGTGCAACAATAAGTTGCTATGCAACAAATTGAATATGATCAGGTAACATATCTAAAACGAATTTTGACGAGGACTGTAATATATAAGAAGTTCGTAATTTGTACATGTTTGTTGCATGCTTAGAGCACGGGGACTGTTGTTCTAGAGTTTTGGTATATCAAAAGGCATTTAATTTCTCCTTAGTTACCGAATTGTACTTATGTCCTCTTAAGTTTTAAAAACACCCATCCCCACTAGCTGTTCTTGAGCTATTGATATCAATCCGTGAAATATATTGAATCTAGACCTTCAGAAGACAATAAAGAACAACATCAAGACTAAAAAGGAGCATTTACTGAAATGTGTGTCTTTGTACATCATACATAATAATTAGTTTTAAAAAACACCTCTTCCTCCTAGCCATTCTTGGGCTATTGAATTCAATGTGTGGAATATTTTAAACCCCGACCATCATGGGACGGTAAAAAGCTATCAAAGCTAAAAAAGAGCATTCACCAAATTTTATGTGTCTAAATATGATATAGAATAATTTTTTTATTAAAAACACACATCCAAAAACGCACCCTTTGGAACTGAACCTAGGACTTCAGCTTAGCAAATATCAGCAAATGCTGAAGTGATGAAAGCTGAAATAAATATAGAAATTGAGCTTGAGATGGAAGTTTTTTGGACAGAAGAGGATCGCTTTCCGATGAAACAAAGTAAAATATACTCAAAAGGCCTTTTAAACCCGACAGTAACTATCCATTCCCAGTTCAAGTCATAGGAACGAAAACAAGGAAGTTTCATATTAGCTGGATGAATAAGTTTGTTTTGCTAGTTTTTTCAGCAATAAAAAAGGGTGTTTCTGTAAATATTGTACGGTGTTTGCTCCTGACCAGGCCGGACGAGGTTTTCATCAAGGTCGTTTTGATTTAGAGCCATATGTTAACTGGAAAAATGCACTGGAAGACATTTTCAAACATCAGTCTAACTCTTACCATAGAGAAGCTTTTATTTGGGGAGAAAATTTTTTGGCGACACCAAGCAGGCAGAAAAACTATCGTGAAAGTTCTGAATACACAGAAAAAAGAAGAAATAGAAATAAATGGAAAAATGTTCTGTCTTATCACTGAAGCAATACTGATGTGTGGAAGACAGGGTATGGCTCTGCGTGGTGATGAAGACTCTGGGAAATTCACCTTTTTGAGCCTGTAAAAAACGATGGAAATTTCTGGACCTTGTTACGCTATCAGATAAAGGACGATACAGTGATGAAAAATATCTTTGAGAGAAGTGCAGGCAATGCCTAGTATTGCAGCCCAAGAATCCAGAATGAATTAATTAATATTTGTGGGCAGCCAATAACCGAAAAGATAGTTGACCAAGTTAAATCTGCCAATTGTCTTACCATTCTTGCAGACGAGACTAAAGATCTATCAAGGCAGGAACAAATGGCACTTGGGCTTCAATTTATGGATAGTGAAACGCTACGAATTAGGGAAGAGTCCATCGAGTTTGCTGTTGTTCAGAACTTGCGCAGTGAAGGCCATGATCAGTTTATCCTAAGTCAAATTGAGAAACTTGGTCTTGACATGAAACTCTACAGGGGACAAGGTTATGATGGAGCTCCAAACGTGAGTGGACATTTATCAGGGGCCCAGGCTTTTATTTCGAGCAAATATTCACTCGCCAAGTACGTTCACTGTATCGTTCACTCCCTAAACTTGGTTCTGCCTGACTCGAGCAAAATAGCTGAGATCAAGCACTGTATGATGGTAGTTCGTGAAACAGTTAATTTCTTTCACTTTACTGCAAAACGAAGTGCTATCCTGAAAACTTATACTGCACTTAATCTTAAAGGCTCTTGCGAAACTAGGTGGGTCGAAATACATGATGCTATTCAGATCTCATAACAGTTGATTGTGTCTATATTTAAGGCCCTAGAGGAGATAGAGACCGGCGGGGACTTGATAACGTCGTCGAAAGCCAGAAGTCTGCTCAACAACACCCTGAGCTTGGAATAAACAGTGACCCTCATTGTGATGGACTTTTTTCTTGGGTGTACATTGAATCTATCTAAGCTGCTGGAGTCTGAAAACATAGATATGGTTATGTGCATTCGGTGCGTCGAAAGTGTAACAGAAATGTTCAAAGAAACCCGATATAGCGGCGAGGGAAGGTTTCATCAGCTGTTTCTGGAAGCAAATAGGCATGCAGAGAACTAGAAATTATTCTTGTCATTTCACGAAAGAGGAACCAAGTGATATCCCGGCAGGAAAACATATAGAATTTTACTATCGAGTCTCTATTTTCCTCCCATTTGTAGATTAGCTTATACAATCGCTTGCATCTTGATTCACAAAGCACAAGGTAACGCTGAAAGGCCCTAGCGGAATACTACCACCTTTTATTGTGAAACGGCCTAGCAGCGATCTTAAAGAACTGATCAAATTATATGCCTCTAATCTAACGAGTCCAGACTCTGCTGTGATGGCTGAGCTTGAACTATGGTGAGCTAAGAGACTGATAGTAGTACCCAGTCTCTTCCCGAAGACGGCAGTGCAGAGTTTGGCTGAGTGTGAACGTTGAACATCTCCAAATGTTCACAAGTTACTGAGCATCTTTTGTATCATTCCCACGTCTATAGCATGTGTTGAGAGGTCATTTTCTTCGATGAAAAGGATTAAAATATATTTTCGCAGTCAGATAAGTGAAGACCGACTGAATGGCTTGGCACTCTTGAATGTCCACAGATATGTTCTCGTATCAGTCGATGAAATTTTGGAGAAATTTGCTATTAGCTCTGATCGAAGGTTAAGATTTAAAGTATGAAGTTGATCTATATTTTTCGATATACTTGCTTTTTGCATTTATTTAGTTACTAAATAAAAAGTATTACATTATATCTGCCGTTTTGAAGGTTTCCCCCCCCCCTCCCAAAAGAAATTCCTGCGTACATGCCTGTCTAGCTGGTAAATACCGTGTTTGAATTGCTGATTGAATATCAAAAATTTAGTAAAAGTACTTTTGAGTGTTCAGCTAGTTCCAGCTAATAGATCAGCTAGTTGAAACACTCCATATATTGTGCCATTTATTCTTTTAAAGTCATAGATGGCGATATTCTCGACTACCCCAAAGGCTACCATATATTCCACTACAATTGTAGAAGGCAGCACTACTGAATTTTTTTTGAGTCCATGTTGAATTATGTTAACAGATTTTAAGCTAGGTCCGTTTAAGTTCAGTAAGCAGGCCTGCATGCTTACTAAACCCAAACAAACCTGGCTGAAAATCAGTTAATATCAATAATCAATAATAAGAAATTCTAACTCCTAGAAATTTGTAAATTTATAAATGTTTTAAAAGTGCCGAAAGATTCTAGGTCCTAAAAATCTTAAGTAAAAAAAAATCAAAATGTTCAGAATACAAAAAAAGAGATGTAAGAGAAGCTTGTAAGCCACTCAAAGGCAGTGTTTATGTGTCTTTTAGTTTAGAAATTGCTATTTACCGTCCTCTGAAGGCCAGGTTCAAAAATAATCCACTGATTGGATTAAATAGTTAAAGAATGGCTTGTAGTGAGGATATTTTTAAAACTAAAGGTTATATATAATACATAAAAAATGACTATCTACCATAGTTCTTTCCTAGGAATGACACATTAGCGGAAGATAGATAGACTAATCTATTAACAAATGAACTGATTTCATTCTTATGCAACCTTAATAACAGCTTAGGCTAGATTCGCCTCTCACTCAATCGGAGTATCTGTTTTGGCTTTTTCAACAATTTACTATGGCTTGGTACCCAAAACCTCTTGATTTTTAATTCATTGCATTAATCATACATAGTCATTTGTTTTAAAAGAGACCTCTTCCTACCAGCCATTCTTGAGCTAATGAATTAAATCCTTGGAATTTTTTGAACTTGGATATTCAGGGGACGGTAAAAAAAAATAATATAAAAACTAAGAAAGAGCATTTACCGAAATTTATGTATCTGTATACCACATACAATCATTAGTTTTATGAAACACCCCACCCTACTAACCATTCTTTATTTATTGTATCTAATACCTTGAATATTCTGCAACCTGGACCTTCAGGGGCCGACAAAGAGCAACATCGAATTTAAAAAGCACAATATTGAACTTAAAAAGTGCATAAGCACTGCTTTTGGGATTTTTACGAGCTCAGCCATTGAAGCGAATGTTATCTATTCTGATTCTGAATTTTATGTTTGTTTTATCAGGACTTTTATTATTGATTAGTGTTTTTCATACAGTTTTGGTTTATCAAAAAGACATCAAGAATCCTCTAGTTTTACCGAATTGTATGTATGTCGTTTTTAGTCTTAAGACCACTCCTAACTCTTTTGGAACTTGGATTGTTTGGTGTTTTTGAAATGTTTGGTGTTTTTCATTTTGAATAAATTGGTGTCCTCGTATGGTGTCATTTTTGAGTGCGCGTTTTTAGTGCCCAATATAGACTTGAGCACATTGTCATGCTATTAATGACACGTGAACTATAATGTATTTTTAATAACCATAAGAACTACAATATATCTTTCTTAGAGACTTATTATGACTTTGTCTTAAATTATTGTCTTTAATAGAGACTTTAATAGACACATTCCTTCTCAGAATTCATGCATAGGACATTTTGGGAAGAATAATAAAACTCATAGTATAAATTAGGACCACACCAAGAGGTAATAAATGATGACAAGAACAAAGGTGTTGTGTATATATGTGTTTTCTATTAATGATAAACAAGTTTATTATAAAAAGCCTTTTTTGGGATAAATATTTTTTGGGGTAGTATCATCAATACAAAAATGGATGCTTTGAATCCATCCCATTAAAGACTTTATTTTGTTTTTCTTGAAGGGGTGCTTATTTTATTTTGGGCTCATGCACAAGTTTTAGCTGTGTATGATGGTAAGCTGTCCAAGATACTAGTAACCTTTACAGGTGCTTTGTTTTCATGGCACTTGGTATTAACCAAGTGACATATAGCAGTCGCCAATTCTGTCGGTCTGTCGGTCAGTCGGTCCCGGTTTTGATACTTTAGGCACTTCCAGGTAAGCTAGGACGATGAAATTTGGCAAGCGTATCAGGGACCGGACCAGATTAAATTAGAAATAGTCGTTTTCCCGATTTGACCATCTGGGGGGAGTGGGGGCCCGGTTAATTCGCAAAAAACAGAAAAAATGAAGTATTTTTAACTTATCAGCGGGTGATTGGATCTTAATGAAATATGATGTTTGGAATGATATTGTGTCTCAGAGCTCTTATTTTAAATCCCGAACGGATCTGATGACATTGGGGGGAGTTGGAGGGGGAAAACCTAAAGTCCCGGTTTTGCTACTTTAGGCACTTCCAGGTAAGCTAGGACGATGAAATTTGGCAAGCGTATCAGGGACCGGACTAGATTAAATTAGAAATAGTCTTTTCCCGATTTGACCGTCTGGGGGGGAGTGGGGGCCGGTTAATTGGGAAAAAATAGAAAAAATGAAGTATTTTTAATTTATCAGCGGGTGATTGGATCTTAATGAAATTTGATGTTTGGAATGATATTGTGTCTCAGAGCTCTTATTTTAAATCCTGACTGGGTCTGATGACATTGGGGGACTTGGAGGGGGGAAACCTAAAACACTTAGAGTGGAGGGATCGGGATGAAAAATGATGGTAAAAATAAGCGCAAGTCCCAGAAACATGATTGACATAATCGGAACTGATTTGGTCTCTTTGGGGTAGCTGGGGGGGGGGGAGTAATTCTTAAAAATTAGAAAAATGAGGTATTTTCAACTTACGAACGGGTGATCGGATCTCAATGAAATTTGATGTTTAGAAGGATATATTGTCTTAGAGCTCTTATTTTAAATCCCGACCGGATCTGGTGATGGGGGCGGGGAGTTGGGAGGGGGAAACCTAAAACTTGGAAAACACTTAGAGTGGAGGGATCGGGATGAAACATGGTGGGAAAAAAAACAAGTCCTAGATAGATGATTGACATAAACGGAACGGATCCGTTCTCTTTTGGTTAGTTGGGGGGGGGTATTTCTGAAAAATAAAAAAATGAGGTATTTTAACTTGCGAACGGGTGATCGGATCTCAATGAAATTTGATATTTAGAAGGATATCGTGGCTCAGAGCTCTTATTTTAAACCCGACCGGATCTTTGACATTGGGGGGGAGGTGGGAGGGAGAAACCCAAAAATTGGAAAACACTTAGAGTGGAGGGATCGGGATGAAACTTGGTGGAAAAAACACGAGTTCTAGATACATGATTGACATAACCAGAACGGAACCGCTCTCTTTGGGGGAGTTGGGGGGGGTTAATTCTGAAAAATTAGAAAAAATGAGGTATTTTTAACTTACGAACGGGTGATTGGATCTCCATGAAATTTGATTTTTAGAAGGATATCGTGTCTCAAAGCTCTTATTTTAAATCCTGACCGGATCTGGTGACATTGGGGGAAGTTTGGGGTGGGGAAACCTAAAATGATGGGAAACGCTTAGATTGGAGGGATTGGGATGAAACTTGGTTGGAAAAATAAGCAGAAGTCTTGCATACGTGATTTACATAACTGGAACGGATCCGCTCAATTGCGGGGGGGGGTAATTCTGAAAAATAAGAAAAATGATGTATTTTTAACTTACGAAGGAGTGATCGGATCTTCATGAAACTTCATATTTAGAAGGACCTCATAACTCCGATATCTTATTTTAAATCTCAACCGGATCAAGCGTAATTGGGGGGGGGGGGCAGTTGGGGGACCGAAAATCTTAGAAAATACTTAAAGCGGTGAGATCGGGATGAAACTGAATGGGAGGAATAGAAACCTGTCTAAGATACGTGACTGACATAACTGGACCGGATCAGCTCTCTTTGGTGGAATTGGGGGGGGGGTAATCTTGAAAATTGAGGTATTTGTAACTTACGAAAGGGTGACCAGATCTTAATGAAATTTGATATTTAGAAGGGTCTTGTGCTTTAAAGTTCTAATTTCAAATTCCAACCACATCCTGTGACATTCGGGGGGGTTGGAGGGGGGAACCGGAATTCTTGGGCAACATAAAAATTGGAGTATTTATATCTTACGAATAGATGATCGGATCGTAATGAAATTTGATTTTTAGAAGGAATTCATGTCTCAGAGGTCTTATTTCAAATCCCGACCAGATCTTTTGACATTGTGGGGATTTGGAGGGGGAAATCTTGGAAAAACACTTGGAGTGTAGGAATCGGGATGAAGCTTGGTGGATAGAATAAACAAATGTCCTTGAAACGTGATTGACAGAATCGTACTGGATTCGCTCTCTTTGGGGGAGTTGGGGGGAGGGGTTCAGTGATTTGGCGAGTTCGGTGCTTCTGGACGTGCTAGGGCGATGAAAATTGGTAGGCGTGTCAGGGAGCTGCACAATTTGACTTGATAAAGTCTTTTTCCCAGATTCGACCATCTAGGGGACAAAAGGGAGAGGAAAAATTAGAAAAAATTAGGTATTTATAACTTACGAGTGGGTGATCGGATCTTAATGAATTTTGATATTTAGAAGGACTTTGTGACTCAGAGCTCTTATTTTAAATCTTGACCGGCATTAAGCCTCTTATTTTCCTTTTTAAATCAATCTATTGATTCATAGAATTTTGTTAGAGCTCATACCATATGATCTCTTGGCTCTTAACTCTTCACGCCTCGTCACAAGTGCCATATGAGCTCTTGTTATCAATACATCTTTATAACATTTTGTTATATTGTCTACTAATGGCTTTTTCATTTTACTTTTAATTTCACTGACTATTACCACATTATGATAATATAGATTGCATTTTTTACGCTGAAATTAGAAACATATTATGAAATTGGTTCAGCAATATGCCTTTCTTTTCCCCTTTTCTTTCATTTGAATACTAATACCAAAAATATGGTGATAAAATCTCTCAACAACGTGTTACCTTAACCATTAGTAAGAAATCGATCCTCATTGACAACTATTAGTTTCTGTATTACATTACCTTTAAACACTAATTTCTCTGGAAACTCTACTCTCGCATTTCCACTATCAGTAAAAATTTTTCGATGCTCCAAATGAATTTAATATTTCACTGTCATGACAACGCAAGCTTAAATTTCCAATAAGATCTCCATTATTGCTTGTCTTATTGTTCAAATATTTGTATTTGTTAATATTCAGTGCAACGATAACCTTATCATGCATAAACTATTTCTTGATATTTTTCTAACATAAAAATTGTGGTTAAAATGCGTATTTTATTTTTATTTTAAATTTAGAATACATCCCAGGTGAATTTCTTTTTGTATAAATATGTAGTCGTTTTAAGACATGAATATGTTTCTAAGTTCAAAATTACTCGTAAGTTCCAAAAAGAAATTCTAGGTTAAGAAATTTACTTTAAAATAATTGAAAATATATCAAAGTAATGCAATGAAATATTTTTTTTATTGTTATAACGGAATGTACAATATCATCATAAAATTTTGAATATTTTGAGTCCGTTCTAAAACTAAAATCATCGTGTTTTATTTTGACTTGGCACTTATTTAGTTTTGAGGTCATATGCGGCATGTAACATGGTTTCACTTACAAGCTCTTCACACATTTTATCCTTACAATTATTCTGTTCAATGATGGTATCTTATTTTAAAATATCGATGATACAATTAACGTCTACTAATGTTTTGCTTTTCATTGCGTTGTTTTTAATTTTTTTGGTGGTATTAGCGATATTCTTCCTATTATTGTCTACGGTATTCATTATTACTTGAGAATACTCATCCCAGTCAGTGGCTAGTCGATGTTTCTTGACATTTGTAGTCTAACAATAGGTAATCTAGGCTTTATTTCATTGCCGCTAGCACCTTCAAGTTTCGTCAAAGTAGAACTATTCATATGTTTCTATGAACCGAAAAAGTCTATTGACAATGTTATCATTCTGAACTCTGTTATAAGTACACTTGATGTCATTTTAAGACATGAAAACAATTGTTAGTCCCTAAAAAAAAAAATTTAAGTCCCCAAGAAAGATTTTACATAATAAACTTGTTTATTATCAATAGAAAAACACATGTTTACATAAAACAATTATTACTTATCACCATTCTTTAACTACTTGGTGTAGTCCCAATTTATACTATGAGTTTCATTCTTCTTCCTAAAATGTCTTATGTACATATTTTGAAAAGGAATGGGTCTTGTAATATATGCATTAAGAATTTGAATAGTGGTATGTTTGGTTTCAATTATCCTTAGGCATGTTTTCCTTAAAAAAACGTTTCACTTCCAAAAAACTACATATTTCTTGAACTTATATCTCTTGGTAGTATTAATTTTTAATTAATACCACTCCCCACTTTGATCTCCCACTTTGGGGAGATCACTCCAATATAAATATCCATATAATTTTATCGTTTTAACGAACTGCTCCATATCTCTCTTTTGTATACAGACATAATATAATTTGAATATCATTGATAGCATGGCAATTCACTAAAGACCATATTGACCAATTAAAAATCAAATTCAAAAATCACACCACATGAGGACTTCCTTAAACCAATATACTCTCAATCGAATACACCAAACATATACAAAACGTATTGAGCTCACTTCGTCTAATGATAAAAAAGAAAATCAAAAAATATATCTAAGCTTTAAAGAAAAAAATTATAAGTTCAATAAAAAGATCTTCCCAAGTCCCAAGTCTCAAAATTCCCGAAAAAATTCGAGGTTTTCTTATAAACTAACAAGGATGTATATACAAATCGATAACAATTGAAGATTGTAAATGTCTTTTTGATAAACTAAAACTGTATGACAAACAATAATCGATCATCAATAATCAAAATTAAAAATTTTTTAAGTCCTACAAAATTCTAAAAGTCCAAAATAACTAAACGTCAGAATCAAAAATGAATAAGATTTGCCTCAAGGGCTAAGCTCGTGAACAACGTCAAGGCAATGTTTATGCGCTTTTTAGTTTTGATGTTGCTCTGTATCGTCCCTTGAAGGTCCAGGTTCAAAAATAATCCATGCATTTGATTCAATTGCCCAAGAATGGCTAGTAGGGAGAGATATTATTTGAAACTAATGATTCTATATGATTTACAAAAAAAATAAAATTCGGTAAATGCTCTTCTTCTGTTTTGATATTTTTTCTTTACAGTCCCCTGAAGCTCCAGGTTTAAATATATTCCACGTATTGAATTCCATAGCTCAGGAACGGTTAGTAAGGATAGATATTTTTTTTAAAAAAGGGAGAGATATTTTTTTGAAACTGATGATTGTACATAATATAGAAAACCATAAAATTTGGTAAATGTTCTTCTTATGTTTTGATATTTTCCTTTACAGTCCCCTGAAGGACCATGCTCAAAATATTCCACGGAGTGTATTCAATAGCTCAAGAATGACTAGTATGGAGGGGTGCTTTTAAAATTAAAGATGATATACATACAATTCTAACTAAAGGGAATGTAAATACCTTTTGATAGCCAAAACTGTATGAAAACAGTCCTTATGCACTAAGTATACAGCAAAACTATGTAGATTACGAACCTCTTGTATATTTCACTCCTTGTGAAATTCCTTGTAGAAATTTTGCCTGATCAAGCTCAATTTGTCTATTGAAAATAATTTGTACGAATTCCTATTCTTTTATATTTTGGCATTCAACTGTACCCATCAAAGGAAGCCCATTTCTAGGTCTCTTGTCATCAGTTCTCTTGTTAACAAAGTTGAGTTGTTAGATCAGGCTGTACAGCTGCTTAACCACAACAGGAACTGTAGGAGGGGTGCCCGGTGCTTCAATGGGACTGGAAAATAGGTTACACTCTGGAAAATTAGTTACAAAAATGAGCTTTTTGAATACACATTGCCTAGAAAATAGTGCCTTTAGTGAACCCTCGATCAAAATTTTAGCTAAGCTTATCTGGAATTTCATATATATTTCTAACTAATTTCCGGAAAAGAGCAGTTTTTTAGCCAAAACTTATTTTAATGGTCTGAATAATTTATGCTCTTTGATATTTAGATGTGCCTGTATGCGTAAGTTTCAAGTGCGTATTCAGGAGTCTTGATCAGGGGAGGCAGACATCGTTTTGGGAGGTCTTACAAAAAAAATAATTGAAAAAACTTATAAAAATTTTTTTGGAATTTTTTTTGCGTTTTTCGTCTCGGACTAAAATTTGGGGGTGTGGTGGTTCAAATCCCCGACAACCACCTGGATGTGACATCGAAATTCATATATCATTATTAAGTTGGTGGAAAGGCTAAAATGATTAATTTATAGAATTGATGTCCCCTCTACTGTAATTGCTTTGTAACATTGCGCCCTTGTGATATAGAACGTTAATAAGTGCCATTTGGGTCAATTTTATTTTTGAACTTAGGCGTAAAATACTAAGATAGATAACTAATAGCAGTGGTATGCTAACATACAAATTTTTAGTATTGTGAATAGGATTTTGTCTTTGACATCATGTTTTTCTTCATATAAGATTTTTCATGTTCGGTAATTTAAAGTAATTTTGTAACTAATTAGCTTTTTGATTAAACGAAACAGACCCAAGATGTTCAGTTAGGTTAATCCTAGTGAAACATAACCTTCATATAACTATTAGTTTATATAATAATAGCATTTGCCCTATGTATTGCACACTAGGAAGAGGGGGTATTTGTACTGTGTCCATAACATACAACCCCCCCCCCCTAATATACAAATATATAGCCCAAATTACACAATCACCTATGACTGGTCTTTGTGGCAATGAAATTGGTTTTCTGAGATTTAACCTAAGCGTAGTTCGTGAGTGTGCTTCGTTTAATTAACAAGTGCATGACTTTTTTAGTGTCAGCAAAACCAGCCAAAAATCAGAAAGAAGACCGGTTTCCGTTTCCTTGGTTGCCAAGTTTTCGCAAAGACAAAAGAACCGGTGTCCATGCATATAAGTATAGAAGTAAAAATGTGTCCTTCAGCTGCCAATTCGATGACATAGGTAAACTTTTTTTTTATTCATAAAGCTGCAAATTGAAAAGCCCCTTATTTCATATATGTTGTGCTGAAGAAAGGTTTGAAACCACCTGCGGAACAAAGTAAAAAATACATCAAACTGAAACTGACTAGTAGGTCATCTCATAGATGATATGCTAAAGAATTTTGTAAACAAGATGTACTAATAATAATAAGATATTCACATGGGACTTTCCGCTGTTTTGCAAGGTTGACTGAATTGAGTGTCTGGCTTCAAAAATAGAACATTCGTAGATATTGTGAATCCCTAAGAGGCCCAACAACGCTTAAGAAGATTGGATTTAGGTTTCACATGGACTTTCTTTTTGTAGGAAAAAGGAGAATCCTGAAACATTATTTTTTTGCGATTGAACATCCTTAAATTTGTTTGAACATTTAACATTGAACATCCTTAAATAATGTTTGAACATCCTTAAATTTGCCTTTGGAAGTCTGACTGCATGCCTGTACGCGGATAGTCTGGAATTAAAACAAATTATTCATATTTTTCACATTTTTGAGTTAAATACAGTATTTTTTTTCTGGTAGCAGTTTACGTTTGATAGGACATTCTTCAAAATCAATGTGTGTTTCGATATAAATTCGTTTTCCTTTCAATTTCTTATAATATTCTCATTGTCCGCCTAGTGTCCCAAACATGGTCGAATTAAGTTATAATTGGGAGAAAATATCGCGAAACGTGAAAATATTACAATGCATTTGGGGCAAGGTGAGATTTGGGTCAAAAGACCTTATCATGTAAGTTATTACTTTCGTAGCCTAAAGGTAACATATAGAGTCATTTCCCTTCTAATCTACGAAGTTTAAGCTGCAGTTGGCTAATTCAAGTCTTTTAGCAACAAATGGGTCTGAATTTTGATCAGCCAGAAAGTAGGTATCAATGATATTATCCGACTAAAACTTGTTTGAAAATGTAGATACTGAAACCAAATTCGATAAAACAGTTTTTAACATATCAACGTATATTCGAAAACGCCGCAGACCTGGCAAAGGCAGTAATAACCTTTTTACCTAAAAATTCCAGATAAATTTTCATCGAAGAAAATGAGAACGTAAGAAACACTTAATTGCGCAAAACAGACACAAGGGTTCTATAATGCTTCTTAATTGGTTCTCTGGGAAACAATTTGAGTGCAGCTCAGGCGGTCTGAAATTGAAAATTCTTGGAAAGTTATTTGAAAAAGGAATTTTAAAATCGTAGAATATTAGTGTATTACCAACATATAAAAATATTAATAGTTTATGCGTGTTTTTCTTTAAATTGAAAAACCATCTTCACATTCAACTGCACTAATCGTTCGAGAATTCTTAAAAAAAAATTCTAAGATTTTATCATCTTTTTTTTAATAAAAATAATTACATCATTGGGGCATTTTGACCATGCGCTGGAGAAATTAAAGCAAGATCAGTATCTACATGCAAAATGAGGTAGAAAAAAATAGGTAGTTTCTTAGACAAGGGCATACACATGATTTTTGTTCGGAGAAAGGGAGGATTAATTTTATTCGGAAAGGGAGGGGCATTTTTCTTCGGTGTGGGAGGTGTAGTTTTTTAGGGGTGAGAGTATTCTCATCAGGGGAATCTGCACAAAAACTATAAAAAATACATCCAAATTATTTTTATATACATTTTTTGTAGGTTTTCACGAGTCGGGCAAAATTCTGGGGGAGGGGCTAAGCCCCTTAAATCCCCGGATATTTTTTGAAACTTTTAACTTAATCTTCTTGCCGAGAAAAATTGAAGGTAGACTTAAAATAACGGCAAAATCAACAAAAATTCAAGAATTGATAGCCTACGTGGCTGTCCAAAATTAAAATAGATTAATCCCATCGTTGTTGCCAAATAGTATTTAAAGCCCTTGAGCTCTTAAACGGCTTATTACTCAACTAAAAACTTACTTGGGGTGACAGTTTTCGTGGCTTGAAGATTTTCAATCTATAATTTTCCCTTTATTTAAGACTGCCCCTTATTTAAAGGGACAATTTTCTCGTTACACAGTTTTTTTAATCAGCTTTTAATCTTCCGGTTACCAATGGCTATGGTTTGCTCTTTACTTGGTTGTTAAAGAGGTTGAGTGGAGTAGCGCTAAAAAGAGGGATTGAAAATCTCTGGTTTCTATGGTACCCTTCTCATCCTTCCCATTTTTTTAGCAGATACTGCGCAAAAAGACGACTCTTGGCGTCAGGACTAGGTGTCAGGAATTGCGCCAAAAAGACGATTTTTGGTGTCATATGGTACTTTATTGTTGAATTATCGATAAAAGTTCACAAGGTAACAGAGGTACTCAGAAGAGCTTTAAAATAGGCCTTTACCCCCCCCCCCCACCCCAGTGTGTATCCACCAGATTTCTTGATTTTTACACATCGTAGACTTGAGTAAGTTGGGTATAATACACAAGTGCCGGAATTTTTCATTGTGAGAGAGTCGGATTCCTCGGTATTATTTAGAACGATCAGAAATTAATTTTTTTTCAACTGAGAGTAAGCAACATCAAACTTCAAAATGAAGAGAAATTATTAAGAATGTAAAGGGGTCACCTCCTCCTCAAGACCTTACTTTTTACGCTAAGTTTTTTTTTAATAGAATAAAAAAAGTTGTTATTCTAGTTAAACGGCCATTGTGTTTCGGTACAATTTTTTTTAGAGAATTAGGAAAAACAGTCAAAAATTTTGTGTAAAGAGCAAGGTCTCGTGGAAGGAGAAACTCCTCTCACATACGTAATAATTTCTGTTTGTTTAAAGTTTTGATATTGCTCCTTACTTTCACTTGGAAAGAAAACTGAAAGAAACGGACATATTTTTGGGGGGTGTTATCCGTGGGATGAATTTTCTATGGGGGGTATTTTCCTGGGGCTAAACGCCAGGGGAGTTAACCCCGGCCACCTGTACATGGTGAGAACCGCACAATGTCTGTTTTTAAAAAATGATTTATATAAAAAGCAGCTTTTAAATGAGTTCTTAAACAGTTCACTATAATGTTCCAGTAACCAACTAGCTGCGAGAAATTTCACTAGACGTTTTTTTAAGTATCTATAAACTTTTGGTTACAGTAAGCCATGGATAGTTCTTTACTTGGTGTAAGCTACCGCTAAAAACAAGACAACGCGGATATTAGTGAATACTACGTTGATTTTGTTTCACTTGAGTCAAAAGTATTCAAAAGTACAAAAAAACCTTACATATTCATTTTGATTGTCTCAATTTACTCTTTTTACAGTCAAAGAAACAAGAGACTACTGCGAGCTATCTAGTGAAGTCTGTGCTACATAGAAATCGATCTCTTAGGATCGATATATAAATTCAGCTTTTTGCCATACTAACTGATTAAAAAAAAGGCTTCTATTTCAAGATATTAACACTAAAATGTGCATTGCTGCAAGATAAACATTTACAATTTTTATTACTAAATCTATTTTTAGGATTTATTTGCAAGATAAGCTCTTTTTTATATTATTAGATACTTTTAACTAATCTTAATGACCCTAAACTTAAAACTAATTTTGGTTGTTACTGCAGGCATGTCTTTGGATCAAAACAATTGAATGTCGATTTGTTGCGTTTGAAATATCTAAATTATATATCATTAAATTCAATAGTATACCCTAATCTTTGTTTGTAGTCCTTTTCCCTAGCAGGATAACCTACAAATCTTGATTTCGAACATCTTCACTGGTGTTTAGCTTACTGATGGGTGGACAAATTGTCGGCCCCTACCAGCGAATGGAGTAACTTGGCTTGTATTTGAACTTGTGTGTTAAACTGTGTAATTTTATAAAGTTCTACTTCTATTTTAGCAGATGATGTTCGCTTGTCGAGACGAGAACTACCGAATGGAACCTTAAAAAGTTGGTATTTTCATGGTGAAGAAGTAAGTTTTTGATTAGTTACGGTAGTATAATATCCTTATGAGGAAAGTCAGTTCTCCTAGATTATTTAGTAAACTATCAAGTATAAGCATAGGCTAAGCAGGCTCACTTACCGCTTTGCTATAATATAGAAAGAAAAGTAAATACCAAATTCAATTTGGAACTTCAATAATTTCAATTTCATGACAATAATAAGTCATCCTTGCTAACCGGTTGTAAAAATCTGATTGTCAAAACCACTATTTATTTGACTGTGTTTTAAATATTTTCTAAGCTTATCTACGCATATGCAAATAGAGGCTAACTCTTTGCTTTTCTTGAAAGTCATCTCAAAATCTTCTTTAGTGAATAATTTATTCCCACTTTAGTGAGTGGGGAATCCACTTTAATCAAACAGTTCGTGGTAACAAACTGTAGTAAGGAGAGACCCAGCTCAATAGTAACCGAAATTCTAAAAAATAGAATTTTGATACCAATAGTTACATCAAATAAATTGTATTCTAATGCTGATTTAAATATATAAGTTTCATCAAGATTAATCTTACCCATCAAAAGTTACGAGCCTGAGAAAATTTGTCTCATTTTAGAAAATAGGGGGAAACACCCCCTAAGAATTATACAATCTTAACAAAAATCACACCATCAGATTCAGTGTATCAGATAACCTTGTTATAGAAGTTTCAAGCTCCTATCTACAAAAATGTGGAATTTTACTTGTTTTTGCCAGAAGACAGATCACGGTTACGTGTTTTTTTTTTTTTTTTTCAGGGGTGATCATATCGACTCAGTGGTCGTAGAATGTCACAAGAGGGCTCATTCTAACGAAAAATAAAATTTCTAGTGCCTTTTTAAGTGACCAAAAAATAGGAGGGCACCTAGACCCCCTCGCGCTTTCATCATTTCCCCAAAGTCACCAGATCAAAATACTGAGATAGCCATTTTATTCACCATAGTCAAAAAACCTAATAACTATGTCTTTTGGGACGATTTACTCCCTGCAGTCCCCGTGGGAGGGTCTGCAAGTTACAAATTTTAACCTGTGTTTACATATAGTAATGGTTACTGGGAAGTGTACAGAGGTTTTCATGGGGATTTTTTGGTTTAGGGGGGGGGGGGGGTTTGCGTGGGAGGATATTTCCTAGGAGGAATTTCTCATGGGTGAAGAGAATTTCGATGAAGGGGGTGCAGGATTTCTTAGCATTATTTGAGAAAACAATGAACAAATAAATATGGAAAGTTCTTTCTACTGAAAGTAAGGAGCAGCATTAAAATTTGAAACGAACAAAATTATTACGCATATGAGGGGTTTACCTCATCGTAATACCTCATTTTTTACGCTAAAATATTTTTAGTAATTTCAACTATTTATTCGACGTCCTTTGTGACTCAGGGGTCATTCTTGAAGATTTGGTACAAAATTCAAGCTTTACTGTAAAGAGGGAGGTATTGACGAGGAGGCGCGCCTCCTCATATACCTAATAAAATGCAAAAAAATATAGAAGTTCGTTACATAAGTTAATTCGTAATGTATGTGTATTTATTACTAACAATTAATAATTAATTGTTCATGAATTAATTATTCATGTGCGCAGAACCAAAATACCCACTTGCATTAATTCAAAAACGTTAAGAAATTAAACAAAATAAAAAGAAGTGTTTTTAAACTGCTAGTAAGGAGCGATATTAAAACTTAAAAGGAACAGAAATTACCCCGTATTTGAATGGGAAATAAAATAGTGGAAAATAAAAATATGTATTATTTAAAAAATGTTAACAAATTAAATAAAAAAAACAAGTTTTTCAAACTGCAAGTAATGAGTGACATTAAAACTTAAAACAAACAGAAATAACCCCTATATGAAAGGGGCTGTTCCATCCTCAACGCCTCGCTCTTTGCGATAAAGTTTGACTCTGTCACAACTGTACTTAAAAAAAAAAAAAAAAAAAAAAAAAAAAAACAGGAGGGAACAGCCCCTTTTATAAATGGAGTAATTTCTGTTCGTTTTAAGTTTTAATGTCGCTCCTTACTTGCAGTTTAAAAAAACTAGTTTTTTTATTTAATTCGAAAAATAGCCAAAGGAGTTGTAGCTCTGAAAAACATGTCGAAAACAGTCAAATTGTTCAGAAAAAAAAGAACATGATTAAAAATCATATGAATTTAGAGACTTTGCTAAGCAAGCCTTGCTAAGCAAGCCGGTGACTAGGTCGGAGAATCGATATAATTGGATGTTAGGGTCTCCGATGGAATTGGATGCTACGGTTCCGGATTATATGGTTCCTATGCATCAGTGCTTAGGTTAGGAGCCCTGGTGAAATCGGATGGTAAGGCCCCCCAATAGAACTGGATGGTAGGGCTCCCAAGTGAAATTAATTGCTAGGGCTTCATTGGAATTGGATGCGCTTCTTGCTCAGGGTCCTGATTGAGCTTCTTGCTAGGGTCTCCTCACTTGGTTCCTCACTGGTTCCTCACTTGAAGGTTCCTCACTAGTGGAACCTGAAGGTCTCTCTCATCTTGCCTTCCATGATAAGAAATCATGAGAAAAATGACCTGAATAAAATGTCTTATGAAAAGTTTTGAAATGCCTTGAAACTCTTTGAAAAATGTCTTGAAGAAAAATGTCAAATATTTTCTTAAAATGTCTTGACACATTTTGAAAAATATCCTGGGAAAAATGTCTTAAAAGTGTCTTTAAATGTCTTGAAACGTCTTGAAACTGGAAAAATATCATAATAAATCTCCCCCGCTTGACAAGTGGACTCTAACATTCCCTATTATGTAACATTCAAAATAAACAATCCCTGTTACGTAAAAACCAAGAGTAAACAAACTCTTTTGCGTAACAACCAAAAGTAAACAAAACCTATTACGTAACATATTTTTTCTTGGCCCTCTAACTAGTCCTATTACATAACAACAAAAGAAATCCTGCCGTAAAGATGTCCTGGCCGTCGTAGGTTTTGACGTAACATGACGTAACATGCTCCTACTGGCTGTCATAGAATGATGGGATATGGCTCTGTTTAAAAGTAGGAATAGGAGTCAATTTAAAAGTATTATTCTGTCACTACTTTCGGGCTCGTACTGCTGAAACTCCCGTGTGTTAAGACGGGATTTTGGTTGAAAATAATAAGTAAAGATGTAGTAGGGTTGCCCAATAGAGCCAGGACATAGAGGACAAAATACTTCTTTTTTTTATCCTGCTTCTACTGAATACTTTTTCTGCACTTTTTATTGTTTACTAACAAAAAAAGATTTTTCTTTTAAAAATGGTCGAGATGCTAGTGTTAGAGACTGTTGCAAGGTTTTTCATAACATCGTCTATGAACCTAATTTTTCCAATCAACGCTCCTGGTCCTCCACTTCCACTTTTGACGAGTATGCTTACAGTATAGGAGTTCTTCCTTACAAAAAGGAAAGGACCCTTCAAGAGGTTAAAGAAGAGACTGTAAGCTCTCGTGCTGTCATAAGATCAGTTACCCCAGCGTGATGTTTGAATATAACTAATGGTTTTTTTTTTTTCGAAAAACCCGAAATACTGTATATTTTTCTCGAGAAAATGTAAATATTTTTATCATTACACATCGAAGCAAGAAAAGAAAGCTGCTTGATTTAATTATATTTCTGGGCCGGGAAGATGCAGAACAGGATGAGAATGCTGATGTGTTTTCCGTTAAGGAGATTTATATTTGACCTTGGCAACCCATGCCAGCGGATCAAAAAATCTTGTCCTGGTTTGCGCTATCAATACAACCATTGCCTCCAGGAAAAGATATTTGACTTAGGACACAAGGATTGTATCTTTATCAAGAAAAGTTTTGTCGTTGCATACAACAAGCCTGGTTGCAGAAAGAGTTTTTATTGGCAAATGACTAACATTTATGCCAACTGTCTAATGTAGACTCCCTAGTTTCCAAACAAGTTTATTTTAATACAAGACAACTACAATGCTACCAGAGCTTTCAAGGGAAGTTATTGAGTTTTCATGTCTAGTCAGGTGCCATGAGTTTTTAGTTCTAACTCAGTAAAGCGAAAATTGAAGAAAATAAGAAAAGGTGCCTATAAGAGATTTCAAAACTTGAAGGAGAGAGGCTGTAGGACCGATTATAAAGTGTCGCAGTTAATTTATATTGCGAAACCACTTAAAGAAAAACACTGGGGAAGTTGACATAAACAGGGCTCTTCTGAGTATTAGAAGAAGGAAAAAGACCCTTGGGAATTGCCGCAGAGGTATAGGATAGTCAATGAAGTGGAATCCAAGTTACTTACTGGTCTTAGTAGAAGACCAGGTTATCTTGACATGGAATGAGACATAGTCATGGGATTCACTTGATATCTTATAAAGTATGCTAGCTGTTGGGGTGGCGCTTTGCGTCACCCCAACACCTAGTTGGTGGGGGTGCTTCGCGCCCCCCCAAGCCCCCCCCCCCCCCCCGCGCGCGTAAGTCGTTACGCGCCATTGTATTTGTGTCCATGTGTACCACCTATGAGTATAGATAGATATATATATATATGGGTTTTGAACTACATAAAACTTGCGAATATACAACATTATTGGCTTTCCCATTGTCTGTGCAAATACAGAGCCTTATGTACTTAGAATGACGTCACATGCAAACGCCCTTTTTAAAAACAAACGAACATGCATACACACAAATTGTTTTATATAGATAGATAGATAGATAGATAGATACAATACAAATTAACTGCGTAAAACTTGCGAATATACAATATTCTTCGTTGTCCAATTGTCGCTGCATATAAATAGATTGTCAGGTTTACTGACCCTCGAACATGCAACGTACAATTGTCGATGGGAAAAACAATCAGTATTAAGATCTATACCACATTTTTCTAATGATTGACCTTGAGCTTTGTTGATGGTGATTGCAAATGCTAATCAAATTGGGAACTCAATCTTTTAAATTGAAAAGGCAGATTCGTTGGAATCATGGGAATGCGAGGAATAAGAACAGCCTCACCCTCAAAAGGCCCTGTCAAGATTGTGGCCTCTATTACCTTTTCCATTGTTTTTTTTTTTTGTTTTTTTTTACGGCGAGTCGCGTGCCGTTGCAAAGCTTTGGTGGGTTGCTATTTCTTAACAGTATTATTGGTACGCCTATTTTTAGTTGTAGCACGTGTGGTGGAAACCCATAAAGATCCACGGAATTTAAAAATTCAGATGGATAATTAACCGCCTCATTTGGTTCCAAAACTATGTCGACTGACTTGTAAAGGACTGCCTGGTCTCAAATCTTGGTTAAAACAATATTGTCGATTTTTTGGACGTCTATATTTTTGGGTGAAAGAATGTCTCTTTCACTTAGCCATTTACTATTTTTATAATTGTTTAGAATATTCGGAAATACTTTTTCAATCAATTCATTTTTGGACGTCACTAAATTACAGAATTCAGCAGGTAGTTGTATGCGTCCTGAAATTAAGTCTACTGGGAGCTTTCTTTTTCAGATTGCCAGCAATTGATCTGAAAATGTTTGACCAGAGTCTTCGTTTTGCAATGGGACACGCATATCTGTAGTTAATTTTAATGTTTTTACGTGTGCCCATAAATAAGAATTTTTCAGGCAAGCATTCATTTCGTCTGCAGGGGTTGATCTAGGTATTGTAGGTAATGTTTGCCTGAAATCTCCCGCAATGCCAGAATCAGTTTTATCGCAAACATTTTACCAGTACCTCCTGGCGCATCCAAAAAGAAAATTTCTCCAACGTTGTTATCGACACAATGCATTATCGTATCATAAATGTCTTTTTGTTCCGACGTTAACTTGGAAATGTTATTTTGTACATACGACAATAGATCACTCGTATTGTAACTTTGTTCACGATCCAATTCTACACATGTCGAAACAGCAGCGGTACGATTTGGTGAAGGCATTCTCAAATCCTGAAGAGGTTTGTTTACCATACATACGCACAAATCTTCTATAATAACTAAAGTGTAGTTATAAATTTCTGATGTAAAATCAAAAGTCATATCTGACGTCTCTAGCCGTTTTCGATGGATTATATCTTCGGACTTTTTTGATTTATATTTTCCCCATAACTCTGTAGGAGCTGAAGGAGAGCAAGTTGTTAGAATGATTCCAAACAATGCACGAATTTGAGTTGGAGTTGACGTTTCGCACGCGTCATTGATGCAGTTATCCCAGTGTTGGTCATTCTCCAATAAATTCGGAGCTTGGCATGCACTGCGGTAAGTGTCATGTATAGTACCGTTTACAGTTCTCAAATACTCAAAGGACGTCGGACCGGGTACATTCACCAAAAGCAGGCGCAGAAAGAAGCATTCATGTTGATTGGAGTGAACGGTGTAGAGTCTTCCTATCGTGGTATCTTTGAAGATGGCCGTTAGGCTGGCCGTCAACTGACTTTTCTACGTTCAATACTTTATGTTTAGTATACCACGTGTAATACGAAGGCACTTCAGTATACAGCAGTTTTTTTGCAAAAGAATCATTTTTGCATAGTGAAAAGAAAGCAGTTAACTTTGTATCCGGTAGATTCAGGGCTCTTTGTTGCACGTTGGATTCCGAAAAATAAACACATTGACCATTCTGTAAACGTACCGCTAAGTGAACAACAGCTGGACTACGTTCAGGTATCGGAAATGAAAGAATTCGCCAAACAGCTTCATTACTGCTTATGTTTCTTCCAGCTTGATATTGTACGATTTGGTCGATTTCCTTGATGTCGGACTGCAAGCTAAAAACTGCCATGTCACTGCCTTTATTGACGTATTTACATATGTATTTGATTGCCTTTACGGAGTTACAGTATTCAACGTTTATATGTGCATTAAATGTTTTTGATAATACTGGGGAATATAGAACAACCCACTGGTTATCTTCTTTGATGGTGGTACCGTTACGCTTCTTTATTATTGCTCTTTTACCGCCATCTTCAGTAGATCTTCTTCTATATGGTGGGTAACCGTCATTGCCAGTAATTGTGTTGGATACTGAAAGTCGAGGATATTGCTTTGTGCAATTTCCTTTGGCCATGCATGGTGAATTTTCGTTCAGTGCACCGCAAGATCCATCTATCAAATTTTTTACAACAATATCAGTTAACCCCTTATCAACATTTTCATCAGGTATTTCTGCTGAAATAAGATCATCAATTTCGTTAGAAGTAATTTTATAATGTAGCCAGATTAGTATATGTGCGTGTGGCAATTTTAGTTTTTGCCATTCCACTGAGTACATCCAGCATCGCACTGATCCAGGCTGCTCTTGTGATTCCTCAGCACGCTTTCTTTTGGTGATTTCTCTTTGAGACGCTAGCCTAATTTTACGCTGTTGTTGTGATTCCTCGGCACGCTTTGTTTTCTTACTTTCTCTATCAGCCGCAAGCCTGTTTTCTTGCTGTTCTTGTGATTCCTCGGCAAGCCCTTTTTCACTTTCTCTTTTAGCAGGAAGTCTGGTTTTGTGTTGCTCTGGTAGTTCCTCGGCACGCTTTCTATTCTTACTTTCTCTATTAGCCGCAAGCCTGTTTTTTTGTTGTTCTTGTGATTCCTCGGCACGCTTTCTTTTCTTACTTTCTCTATCAGCAGCAAGTTTTTTGGCATAGACTCTTTGAGCAGCTTCCATGGCTGTTGCCATTGTAGGTTCTTCAGTCATTTTACAATTAAAAATTTTTCCGTGAACGAATGTCTTAAATCCGTTTAATGACGTCATCGTCATAACAAACATGACGACAACTAACTTCATGACGACATGACAAGATGACAGGACGTCACCCGACAGACACACAGACAACTTATTTTTATGTATATAAGATACGTCAGTTGAAAAACCTGACGTCAGTCGACACACAAACATGACTTCAGTAGACAGACACACATTCTCTATTTTTTCAGCTCAACTGAATTGTCAGACAGTTTAAGGTCCCTCCATTAATTGTTCGTGATTTATGAATATTAGAGAGAATTGAAGCTACGTCTTTCGTCCTTATTGGGGTGGAGGTTCGTAAGTGGTGTATATTATACAGGAGGGGAGATAAGCTAAATTATTTTTTTGTGTCTCCCTTTCTATTTTTTCAAAAGAATACTTTTTGAGATATTTTCATTAAAAAAATGCCTTTATTTTTGTGTTTTCATTTAAAAAATTAAAACGAAGGAAGTTTTATCTCCCCACTAGATACTGAATTTTGTCCAATTCTCACCCTAGTTCTTCGTGGATTAATGCCACTGGGTTTAATCATAATAATAAAGCTAAATAAAGGTTTTGCTTCCTAATACATTAAAAACAAGGACAAATTTGGTAATAACTTCTGTAAACTTGGTTTTGAAAATTATAAGAGTAAGTAAAAAATACAAAATAGAATAATACCGATCGATCGGCGGTGCGCTACCGCCGCCCCACAAAGTTTTGCAGCAGATTTTTCCCTAGTCTTTTAATTTTTTCAAAAAATTTGCCTAGAAATTTCCAAGATATAATAATACAAATCTAAATAAATATAGTAATAAATTATCAGTTGCAGATATATCGATTTGATCTGTAATTTTAAATTTACGTGTTAGGTGATTAGCTTGGTATCTAAAGTAATAGCTAAATCGGATACATATTATTGGTGAATTAAATAAGCTTGACAAGCCGGCCCGAAGAAATCAGAAATGAGAAGAGGAACTTGGGTATGGGTCTCCTTGATGCTTTCTGATTTTCACGGTTCTTTGAAAATCTCTTTAAAGATAACATTGGAAATACAATCTCAACTAGAAGCCCTTCCCCCTATGCATATCTTCATATTATTCACGTGTTTCAGTTTATCTTCGCTAAAATTCAATTTACCATGGATATAAGTTCAAACGGGAAGATATCAAGACAGGACAATAAAGAAATTAGTTGTTTTTTAAATCTCAAATTATGATGCAAAACAAATGGCTCTAGCATAGACTAGCAAAGTCGAAACTTAAAACGAAGAAAAATTACTGTTCCGCTGTATATGGAACATATTTTTCAAAAATCGTTTAATGGTACTATGTTACCATGGGACTTTGTCTGTTCTTTTCTTCATTGCACCTAGTGCTGATATCGATACGAGAGAAACAATACAGTCGGAAATAAAAATTTATTAGGCTTACTTCTAATTATTATATCCCTTATTTAGCTTGTCAAAATATGTTCCAGTTCCGGTATTTTGAATAGTGCAAAATGGCCCTTGTCTTGGGCTACGTCTATTCTAGTGCCTTTATTTAAAAAGGGGGATAGATTAGACCATGAGAATTATAGAGGTGTAAGCCTAAGTAATTTACTTAGTAAGGTTTTTGCTAAGATATTATGTCGTAGGATAGATAGTTGGATAGACCAAAATAAAATTTTATCAGATTTGCAGGCAGGGTTCAGAAAAGGCTATAGTCCTATAGATCAGTTTTTTATTTTATCAGGGATAACTAGGAAACAGGTTAGGAGAAAAGAGGGCGTTTTGTTCCATTTTTGATTTAAAAGGAGCGTTTGATGGAGTGGATAGAAGTTTAACTATAGATTTGTTGTTAGCACTAGGACTACCAAGCCTTATAAGAAATCGTTTTTTTCTGTAATTTAAACAAGAAAAATTTGCAATAATTTACACTATGCTGCTGAAATTTTTGACTATATTTAGGTGCAAGATCAGCATTTTAACTATCCCAGTATATTTTGGAATGTTCACTAATTTACATACAAAGAAAGTTACGTTTATTATATTTCCCCAAAAATTAGCATTCTTAGGTGAGACGGGCGTTAAACATAAAATACAATCCGTTAACTTTCATTAATGTAAACTTCTACGAAATTTTGGATAATTCCATTTTCTTTCTTTAGTATTCAGGGAATCAGCTTGAGCATTGTATACATAAGATAGTTCTTTTGTGTGGAATAAGGTAGAATAAAAATGGTCAAACATGGAAATCTGGAAAGTGAGATTAAGATTGTGCTACAAATTCAAATGTTCTAGATATGGAGGAGAAGATAAACAACTTAAAAGCGCTCAGCTTTTATTAGGATGTGAAGGTAGTTTATTGGTAAAAGTTCTACCCTCAGCTGTATTTACCAGCTAGATATCTCTTATTGGATGCAGATCAGAGTCATCTACTCTTTAATTAGATCAACATTTAAAAAGATTTACAAAAAAAAAGTTTTAAAGAAGAAATGTCTACTTGCCCTCTTTGTAAAGATGAGAATGACGATTCGGTGCATTGCTTTACCCAGTTCCTGGGATTTCAACGGTAAAGAAAGGTAAAGTAAAAAAAAAAAAATATAGTTTAAACTTCAAAAATATCTTAAAAAGTACGTGTCCACAGTTTATCACTAGAGCAGCAAGGTATAAGGAAAATATGTGTATTAAAAGGAAATCTTATTTTATTTATTAATCTTAGTGTTTCATCCTTATATGAATTTGAAGAGCAGAGATCGCTGATGTACGCTTATTTTATTTGTGCTTCTTTGTGTACCTGGTCGTTTTTGGCTTTAACTACACTTTATCTTTTCGTTTTCTTACTTTTCTTGCCTGTGACCCAAAAGGTGGTTTTTAATTGTCCTTTGTCCGGAGCTAACAGGGTGTGAGAAAAAGTGTACATCTATAGTCCATTTAAAACCGCTCTTAGAGTTGGTGGTAGCCGGGAAAAATCACAATTAGTGATAAGGAAAGAGTTAAAGAGAAATGGGCAGAACGTCCAGAAATTAAACAAAAAAAAGTTTTTTTAAATGAAAGTAAAAAGCGCCATTAAAACTTAAAACGAACAGAAATTACTCCGTATATGAAAGCGGCTTTTCCTCCTCAACGCCCTGCTCTTTACGCTAAAGTGTTTTACTAATTTAAAATGTAGGGTTAAGAGAAAGAGTCAAACTTTAGCGCAAAGAGTGGGGCGTTGAGGAGGAAAATCTCCTTTCATATTCGGAATAATTTCTGTTCGTTTTAAGTTATAATGTCGCTCCTTACTTTCATTTAAAAAAACTTGTTTTTTTTTGTTTTGAAATAGTAAAACGAATGCTTATTACGGAAATTGTTTCAGATAAGATGGACTAAAGGTAAAAAAAAAGGTAAAGGATACGGCATTAGACTTTACAGTCCGTACCGGAGGTGCTGATCTCCGTTTCTTGGCCCTTTAGCCAGGAAGTGCAATGGGGGGTTAGGGGCCAGCCATCCTGTGCTTTCGCACACCCTTCCTGTTTACCTTCCCCAGATTTCTCCAGGTACCCATTTAGAGCTGGGTCGACTCTGGCTAAGCTTACAGAGTCACGCCACTGACCCCCGTCCCAAACTGAAGAATTGGGTACACTGGGATCTGAACCCGCGTCCTCTCAGACAAGGGATCCTGAATCCAGCGCACCAACCCACTCGGCCAGTATGGACTAAGAAGCATTAACTGTGAAATAAATAAAAATTACATGCAAGTACTTGCCTCATAGTACTACTAGAGTAGAAAAATGGCCATTGATATACTTTTATCCAAAATTAGAACTGGAGACATTAAAGGATCGTTGTAGGCAGATGAATTGAAAACTTGCAATTTTAGACACATTTTTTCAAGGAGGTGGACCTTCATCGAGTTCCCTGTGTGTATTCATAAAGATGTGAACGTTTTAGTATATTAATTGATAACCTATTGTAATTCATTACTTATTTACAGATAACCGCAAGTTCAAAATATAGAATATCAAAGGATGGAAACCTTACCATTACCGAAGTATTGCCTAGTGATTCTGGACTTTACCAGTGTGACATCGAATACGATCAAGTGTTACATCAATATTCATATGTAAAACATATGCTCTATGTTGAAGGTAAGTGCTTTCCAACGATAACTGAAAGTTATTCTTCAAATATTTTGTGCTTATGCTCCTGGCAATATATGTTTTGAATGTAATTAAATTAAATGTTTGAACGCTTCATCATTGAATGGATGAAACTCAGTTTCATCCAGCTAAACAACTATATTTTGTAAATGAACTTCGCATTTTATTCTTCAGATAGTAAAATGCCTTAATCTTTGTTTAAAACCATTGAAAAAAGACAAATCACCTTTTTTTCAGTCACTTTAGACCTTTCTCTACGAAAAAGTCTTAGCAAGTATAATAAAAACTTTAAGTGAACTGATAGACCTGAAACAGTGATGGATGCAGTGATAGATGTATCTTAGATTTTTAGTGCAAGTTATAGCTATAGTGTTGTCGTCAAATTGCGTCTTTCACACTGTTTCACTGCCCAAACAGTATATCTTATGGTTTCTTGGAGAGAAAATAAGTATTAAATTCTTTCCAAGGAGATGGTATTTTTATGATTTGAATGGTATTGTAAAAGCCACGTTTTGAATATGAATAATTTTAGTCTGAATACTTGATTTAATAGTCTAGGTTATGTGTCAGTTAGGCTTTAGCCTTTAGATAGCTGAAGCATTTTTGTCCTAATCATTGTTGATGTTCCTTTCCTGCTAGAAGACATATAAGCTACATAAAGGATGGTCAGTGTCACTTTGTTAGACCTACTATAAATGAACTCTAGATTGCAGGTTATCTCATCCCCAAAAGAAAAACTTTGAAATTAGGTATTTAAGTTCATGGAACTGCATTTTTAATTGATATATTTGCAATCCTTCTTAAAAAAACTCATTAATTAAGTCACTAATGTTGATTATTTAACAAAAGTAAAGTTATTGAAGTTTCAAGGTTTTCATTAATTTTACAGTTAAAAAGTATAGAGGAAGGCTTGAGTCCAGTTGTGGGAGAGGGGGTCATTTTATGTTTAATTAATAGTTATAATTTTTAAATCTATATGATATTGCAGTGAATGGCTCTAAGTGGGGCTGCTCTCCTTACGCTAGATTGAAACTGCCGTTTCCAGATGGAATCTAATTAAAACTAGGCCTTTTCGCTCACAAAAATGGTAAAACAGCCTGGTTATATTATTTTGTGGGAAGTTGGGTTTTGATATCCAGGTTCTGCAAAATTGATCCAACGTACCAAATAATGTTCAAAGTGTTGACTATCCTCACATGTTTAAAAGTATTGTTAAGAAAATGTATTATGTCATATTACGATAAAAAAAAAAATTGTTCCATCCCAGATCATATATTTTTCCCCTTTTGGGTGGCTTAATATGAATTTACAGGTTTGATTGTTTTTTATGTCCTTTTGTGAATGTAGTTCCTATATTTGTTAGAATTAGAAGGATTCCAACAGCTATTGACCCTCAGTGTTGGTTTTCCATACTAATTGTTTTCCATCTTTTAATTTTTTTTTTCTTTTATAAATAAATTATTGGATATTTTATTCACACAGGCTCCCTAGATTTTAATGACTTACTGTTTTTGCAGGATTTTTTTCCTTGGTTTTGTTTCCCTAATAAATTGGTCCTTCTCTGATATTAATTTATTAGACCATGAAGTAGCATTGTGAAATGCTAATTAAATGAGAATTAAAGAAATTAAATATAATTGTACTTGTTTAAAATAGTGGGGTCATTTGTTCCGATATTGCTTATAACCATCATTAAGTGTAAAAGCACAATGTGTGTGGTTTTTAATGATTCAAAGACCATTATGCCCTGATTGGAGTTTATAAACGACAGATCCTGTGTGAGCTCGCCCTCGGTTTGCTATTTACGGTTTCAGATTCAAGCTTCTTCAATTAAGCTCAATTAAGTCCATTTAATCGATGAATGTTGGAAAAAGGGTATGAATTCTAGTTGGTCATTTTAAGTTTAGTGGAAATAATTTTAGTGTATATTATGGACTATTATGAGCTAATTTATATACTATGGGTTGCTTCCCTATAGTAGCATAATATTTTTAGGCATGAATATATAATGAGCTGTAGGCAATAGGTCTGGGACTGTCTGTGCGGGAATTTACCCCTTGTTGATAGAAGAGCATCGCCAAGTGCTGAAAACCATGTTGTGACCAAGATGGGCCAAGGATTGCACAAAGTCTCCAATCATACTGGAGGTCCCAGGGAGTTCTTGCTGTCCGGTTCTAAGTCGGCTTAAGCTTCTCGATGTAGATTTGAGAAGATATGTTGGTTCCCATCCTGCACTGATATCCAGGATCACTGCTTTTCCTGATGCCAAAATAATTTCAGTGATTTAAAGAACATGAAAATTAGAACTTGGAATGTTACGACGTCAAAATAGAACTATCGTATCGCGTATCGACATTTTGACTGACGAATTCAGACAGTTTGAACTGGACTTACTAGAGTACTCCAAAATTCGTATCCTAGGGTTAGGAAGCATGAAATTAGGTGATATAGAATTTGTTTACTCAGGAAAGAAGCATGGGGTACATAGACAGGGAATAGGGCTCATGATGAATAAAGAAGCTGCTAAGTCTTGTTTAAGCTCTGAAGGTATTAATAATAGAATACTTATTGCTCAACTCCAGAATATGAGTTATAGTAGTATATTTCAATGTTGGACCAACTGAGGTAGATACTAGTGACTCAGATGAATTTTAATTACAGTTA
Organism: Artemia franciscana; assembly: GCF_032884065.1. Classification (NCBI taxonomy): domain Eukaryota; kingdom Metazoa; phylum Arthropoda; class Branchiopoda; order Anostraca; family Artemiidae; genus Artemia; species Artemia franciscana. The sequence continues at coordinate 23,982,901 of NC_088863.1, read as the reverse complement.
CAGGAGCAAATAGACAGGGTGATATATAGAAATATTATGTTTTTACGTGGAGATTTTAACGCCCAGATTAGTAGAAATAGGGATAGGTGGTATCATAGCCTAGGTAAATTTAGTGGCTACAGACTTTTGCAATTTCCTTGGTATAACAACCTAGTTATAACCAGTACGGTGTTTGATCATAAAATGGCTCATAAAATGACATGACATTCGTGTGATCTTAAGACAGCAGACCTTATTGATTATGTTATTGTATACCGAAGACTAGCGGGATCAATACTAGATACTAGGGTATGTAGGAGTGCTTTTATTGATGTTAAAGTAAATATCTCTATTTAGTAGTGTCTAGGGTTAATTCAAAGCTGGAATTTCGGAAGTGTAACTACCTCCTGGGAAGTCATTATGTTGGTAGACTCCAGTATGAAAATTTAAGAGAAACTTTCTAGGAACATCTTAAGGAACTTGAGAGTTTAAAATTTGATAATGTGGAAAATGGAAGGAATAATTTTAGAAAAACAATTCGCGAAGTTGCTGATGGTGTCTTAGGGAATAAAGTTAAGACTGCAGCTAGGAATATTAGTGAAAATACTGTGAGTGATAGATCATATGAAAACAAAATGAATGTAAGGAAATTGGAGAACCCATTAAAATATGAAGTAAGAATTTGTGGAGTGAGAAATTGGAGAAACCATTAAAATATGAAATAAGGAGGTGTGAAGTGGGGGCCATGGATAAAATTGCTGAGGATCTCGTAGATGCAGCTAGGTGGCATAATACTAAAATATTATACTGGCATATTAATAAACTGAGTGGAAACGGTCAATCCGGAAGTGTCCCAGTTAATATAAGAATGAGGCCACAATAAATGATAAGGACAGACTTAAAGATAGATGGGCAGAACATTTTGAGAATTTGCTAAACCGAGATACAGTTGAAGGAAAAGATATAGAGAAAAATGCAAAAGTTTATGATACCTTTGATATAAACGAAGATTTTTTTGTGAGAAAGAATTAGCGACAATACTAAATGGATTTAAAAATTATAAGACTTCAGGTGCTCATAGTGTGGCAAATTACCCAACGATTTTAGGAAAACCTTAATTAAACCACTGTATGAGAAGAGTGATAGGAGTGAGTGTCGTAATTATCCAGGCATTTGTCTGGTCTCTGTATGTAGCAAATTACTTACTAGTATGATACTTTTATGAGTGAGAAATACTACAGAAAAAGTATTAAGAGAACAGTATGGTTTTATAAAAGGTAGAGGATGGGTCGACCAAATTTTTACTCTTAGGTTAATAATTGAAAAGTGCCTTAATTGTCAAACACCTTTGGTCCTCAGTTTTAATGATTATGAACAGGCGTTTGATTCTGCTGATAGCAGAGCTTTAAAAACGTTCTTATCCTTGTATGGTATACCAGACAAATACATAAAATGAGTAGTAGTATGTACGAGAATAACACTGCTGCAGTTAAGGTGGGAAATGAGGTTATGAGCTAGTTTTGTATTAAATCAGTAGTATTAGGTGTAGGCTTATATATATATATATATATATATATATATATATATATATATATATATATATATATATATATATATATATATATATATATATATATATATATATATATATATATATATATATATAAATAAATTGTCTGTCCGTTACGCCAGATTATATCTTCTACATATATAAAAGAAAACAAACTAGAATGTAAAAACTGGAAATTGCATAAATATTTCAAAATATTTTGACAATTGATTAAAGTAATTCGGAAAAAGAAAAATGGTAAAAAACTAAAAAAAAAAAAACTAACAAGAAAAAACTAAAAAAAAAATTAAAATTAAAAAGATTAAAAAAAGAAAAAAACCTAAAAAGAAAAAACGTACAAAAATAAAAAAGATAAAAAACTAAAAAAAAAATAAAAAAAGCTAAAAAACTAAAAAAAAAAGAAAAAAAAAACTGGGAATTGCACAAATATTTCAATATATTTTGACAATAGATTAAAGTAATCCGAAAACCTTAAAACAGATACCCCAAATCTTGAGGTTTAATATAAATTGTGGGAGCTTTAGCATGCTTGGCACGTAAAGATTTTTCCAAGCGTCAATGTTAGAATGAACATTGACAAATTGAAGAAAACAAATCAATAAAAAAACTAAAGAAGCTAAAAAACTAAAAAAACTAAAAAAAAACTAAAAAAGGTAAAAAACTAAAAAAAACTAAAAACTAAAAAAGAAAAAAACTAAAAAAAAGGAAAAAACTGAAAAATAAAAGAGAAAAAGAAAACTAAAAAAATATGAATAAATATATATAAAAATAAGTTGTTTGTGGGTTATGTCTGTCTGTCTGTCTGTCGAGTGACGTCGTGTTTGTCCGCATATGACGTCTGAATTATTTCACAGTAATACAAAAGAAGAAAAAAAAACTAAAAAAGGTAAAAACTACAAAAAAACTAAAAAGAAAAAAACTAAAAAAGCTAAAAAACTAAAAAAAAACTAAAAAAAGGTAAAAAACTAAAAACTAAAAAAACTGAAAAAACTAAAAAAAGGCAAAAACTAAAAGAAACTAAAAACTAATAAAAAACTAAAAAAGCTAAAAAACTAAAAAAACTGAAAAAACTGAAAAAAGGTAAAAAAAAAACTAAAAACTAAAAAAGAAAAAACTAAAAAAAAGGAAAAAACTGAAAAATAAGAGAAAAAGAAAACTAAAAAAATATTAATAAATATAAAAAATATAAATATAATATAAATTAGCAATCAACAAAGCACCGAGACACAAATGACGACCGGGACACAGGGAGTATAAATGACGACCAGGACATAAGTAAAAAAAAACTAAAAAAACTAAAAAAATTGGTAAAAACTACAAAAAAACTAAAAACTAATAAAAAAACTAAAAAATCTAAAAATATAAATAAACTGGCTTGAAGCTGTTGAAAGTCAGGACAAACAAATTTCAAAACCGATTTCGAGGGATTACAGTTTGTGGGTATCGGATTAAAAAAGATAGATAACAGGGTTATCGAAGGTCACAAGGTTTCCTTCAGTGAGGGGGGACATTTAACAGGGGTACAAAACAATTTTTCCAGGGTGGTATAACAGTGTACCAACTCAATTTATATGGGTCGGATGGCGGGCAAAAATTTATGACAATTTTCTAGAAAAGCTCTGATTTTTTCAAAATGTTATTTAATGTAACACCTAAGATTAGATTTAGATTTTGTTATATTTAGTATATACTTTGAGGTATATATAAAATGTACATATACACTTTATGCATTGGATCGTTTTTATTGCTTAGTTTGAGGTCATAAATAAACAAAACAGTGCTGATGACCTAGTCTCTGATTTATAGCCTTTTGTTTTTACTTAAATTTTAAATTTACGTAGCCTTTTGTTTTTGCATAAATTCTGTTAGGGGCTATCGACATGCAATTCCAACAGTAAACTTAATCATAATTGGTCTTCTCTATTTTACGATCTTATGATAGAGTTACGATTCTTATGATTTATAACTTATGTATTTTCTATGTTGATTGTGTTACGTTATGGATCTTTTGATCATGTTCTTATGATTGTAAAAAACTACTTATTTTTGTTCATAAGATTTTCTTCTCTTTTCTCTTTTTCCCCTTATGCTATGCTCTTTCATTTTGGAATCTGCGCCTATTTTTTCGGTAGGTAATAAATAAATTGAAATGAATTGTTACAAAGCAGGTGGTTGTCCAATTTTATTTCAATTTCCAGATTGGACGGAATTGAGCACTATGATCGTGGAAGAAGAAGACGGGTCAATTACATTGGGCTGTAAGGTACCTGGTAAATGGCTTACTGCAGGCCAACCTGAAATTAAATGGCACAAATTCAGTAAGCTACTTCGATAACGATGAAGTATGTTCAATCTTTTCTCGTAAATTTCCGAAAATTTGTTCAGTAAAATTCTAAATTCTAAATTTTAGTAATTTTATTTGAAAGTCATTTACGTCCTGCTCCTTACTGTCTACTATATATATATATATATATATATATATATATATATATATATATATATATATATATATATATATATATATATATATATATATATGTATATATATATATATATATATATATATATATATATATATATATATATATATATATATATATATATATATATATATATATATATATATATATATATATATATATATATATATATATATATATATATATATATATATATATATATATGTATATTCTTTTCCTCCCACTCGAAATAACAAATTTCATTAAGATCTGATCACTCGTTCGTAAGTTGAAAATGCCTCACTTTTTCAAATTTTTTAGAAATCACCCCCAAATCACCACCTCCGTTTTGATTATGTCAATCAATTATCTAGTAGTTCTATTTATTTTCCCAACCATGTTTCATCCTCATCTCTCCACTCCAAGTTTCATCCTGATCTCTCCTCTCTAATTTTTATTAATCCTCCTCCACCCCCCACCTCCCAACCTCCCCAAAGAGAGTGGATCTGGTCCGTATAGGTCAACAACGTATCTAGGACATGTGCTTCTTCTTCCCACCAAGTTTCATCCTTATCTCTACTCTCGAAGTGTTTCCCAAGCATTCTGGTTTCCCCATCCAACTCACCCCAACGTCACTGGATTCAGTTGAGCTTTATAATCAAGCTCTCAGACACGAGGCCCTTCTAAATATCAAGTTAAAATTAAGATGTGATTACCTGTTTGTAAGTTAAAAATACCCCAGTTTTCTAATTTTACTGAACTACCACTACCCCAAAGAAAGTAAATCTGGTGTGGTTATTTCCATCACGTACCTAGGATTTTTGCTTATTCTTCCCACCAAGTATCACGATCTCCCAACCATAAGCGTGTTACAAGATTTACAATTTCCTCCTCCAACTCCCCCTGATGTCAAGGGATCTGGTCAGCATTTAAAGTAAAATCTCTGAGACACGAGGTCCTTCTAAATATTGAATTTCATTTAGATCCGTTATCCTGGTCTTAAGTTAAAAATACTTAATTTTTTCTAATTTTTCCAGATCACCAAATAATATCCCCCCTCCTACCTCCCTCAAAGAGATCGGATCAGTTTTGGTTATTTCAATCATATATGTAGGACTTGTGCTTATTCTTCCCACCAAGTTTCATCCCGATCCCTCCACTCTAAGCGTTTTCAAAGATTTCCGGTTCTCCCTTCCCCCAACTCCCCCTAACGTCAACAAAACTGGTCGAGATTTGAAAGAAAAGGTCTGAGTTACTTGGTCCTTCTAAATATCAAATTTCAGTAAGATCCGATCACTCATTCGTATGTTAGAAATACTTAATTTTTCTAATTTTTTACAGATTAACCAAATCACCCCCCCCCCTAAAAAACTCCTTCAAAGAGAGTGGATCTGTTCTGTTTATGTCAATCATGTATCTAGGAGTTGTGCATGTCCTTCCCACCAAACTTCATCTCGATCTCTCCATTCTAAGCGTTATATAGGATTTCCAGTCCCCCTACTCCTCCCAATTTCACTGGTTCCAGTCAGGATTTAAAATAAGAGGCCTGAGTTACAAGGTCCTTCTGTATACCAAATTTCATTAAGATCCTATCACTCGTTCGTAAGTCAAGAATACCTCATTTTTTTCAAAATTTTTCCAAAATAACCCCATCCCCCCAAACCCCCCCCCCCCAAAGAGAGTGGATATGTGCCAGTTATGTCAATTACGTATCTAAGACTTCTGCTTGTTTTCCCCACCAAGTTTCATCTCGATCTCTCCACTCTAAGTGTTTTCTAAGAATTCAGGTTTCCCTCTCCAACTCCCCCAATGTCACCAGATCTGGTCGAGATTCAAAATAAGTGCTCTGACACAATGTTCTTCGAAATCTTAAACTCTCATTAAGATCCCATCACCCGTTCGTCAGTTAAAAATACATTTTTTTCCAATTTTTTCGAATTAAATGGCCGCCCTCTCCCACAGATGGTCAAATCGGGGAAAAGACTATTTCTAGTTTAATCTTGTCTGGTCCCTGATACGCGTGCAAAATTAATCTTCCTAGCTTATCTGGAAGTGCCCAAACCAGCAAAACCAGGACAGACAGACCGACAGAAATTGCCATCGCAATATGTCACTTGGTAAATTCCAAGCGCAATAAAAACACGTTTTTGGCCTGAGCAGGTTTTACTTGCTAGTACAATTCCTCTTTTTATGTGTCTGTCATAAATTTCTTGAGATTAATCACTTGTGTCCTAATTACTCAAATAAGAAAGTGCTGTATTTTATGTTAACTGATTTAATAGTAAATAGTATAAAAAGGCAACAAGTAGATTTTCACAATGGGAAAAAGCATACATCTTAAGATGAAAACAACCCAAAAGTGTATTGCTGTGTTCTTATTTTGAACTCCCTATCTTGAAAAATTTGATGATATCATGCCCCCCTAAGGTTCTTGGCTGCTTGTTTGATGTTTTGGTTATTGATGTGCAATACCCCGACCCTGAAAGGTAGATTTCTTCTTAATTTGAAGAGGGGTTTAAAGCCAAAACAAAATATGAAATATGAGTAAACAAAATTTTCTTTGAAATTTTATGTATGAATTGACATTGAGAAATCTTGTCTCATTTATCCCATATTGTTATAGGTTCCGGATGGTATATGGCCTTCTAAGGTACCCGTTGGTATTAGATAATATTATTAAATGATAAAATAGAAGTCATAATAATGTTTGTGTGAGACTAAATTGAGCGCAAATAATGACACAGTCGAAAAGTATATAATGTCTAGTATTTATTTGTAACCGAAGTTTCATCCATTCGACAAATTCTACGTATCTGCTTAGGATCTAACCTGTAACCTATTTTAGTCTCTTTGAAAGCCCAATGACTTGGGCTCCTAGCCCCTATCCCTCCCCATATGTCAGGATTTCCGGTTATACACATAATGGTACTTATCTGTTAGTTAGTACACAGATCTACAGGTACGGGTTTGAAACAACTGAGACTCTTGGGAGATTGATAGGATAAATATAATTTTGGCTTTATAATTGCACATTGGGTAGGGAGGGTTAAGTATAGTTTTACTGGATGTAAAATGTAGCATAATTTAACCAAAACACCAGCTACATATTTATCAAAATATAGCTCTAACATAGTTTTTCATTGCGCCGAAGCTAATTGTCTTCGCATATAAACAGAAATGAACGAGTTATTGACCTATTTTATAGATCTAAATTCTCGAATATGTACTGGCTAACAGATAAGTACCCACATAATTCCTAGTCAACTGGTTTGTTTTGGTGAGTCCCCATGCTAAATTCTAAGGAAACGAGATAAAAAAAATAGTGTGTGTACACGTCTGGCTCTGATAAAAGTAGATACAACAAAGGCAAACTAGGCTCATCTACTGTTTAATAAAATCTGTTTTGGCAGACAAGAATACAATTAATGCTCGAATTTATGAAAGATTTATGAATTTATTAAGCCAGATAAGAAGATAAATAAAAATAAAACTTGCTATACATGTACCTTGTCGGCTAATATTGAAAGAATTCTGAAATAACTAAAATGTATCTACACATTTTATAAATGGTAGGTTTTAAGAATAAAAGTAACCAATTACAATTATTTGGTTACTGAGGGAATTCTGGAACGCAGAGTAAAACACAATATGTAAGTTGGATACAAGAGTAGAGATCTTCTCATAAGATTGATTCGAAAGATCCTGTAATAACATTTGGGTCCCCTGATGCTGTTTTGTAGGTGTCGATATGCTTTTTTGTTCTGCCCTTCCTCGGATTGTAAGCAATCCTAAGCTAAAGAAATATGTTCGCATTTTTTTTTTTTTTAATTAATCGTAAACATAGACTAAAATGTAAACACAAGCTTTTTCAACATTTCTTCTTAAAAAAAAAAATAATAAAAAATGTGAAACCCTACATGCCTACTGCAAGCTTCGTTGCTTCCAATCCTGTAGCTAGTGGGAAAAAAGGATGATAATATTCTGTTAATATGGGTTAAAAAGATTTCAAATTCAACCTCAGCCTCAAGAGGCCCTGTCAAGATTGTTGCCTCTATTATGTTTTCCATTGTTGTTGTTTTACGGCAAGTCGCGTGCCATTGTAAAGCTTTGGTGGGCTAATCTTTCGTAACAGTATTATTGTTTACGCCTATTTTTAGTTGTAGTACGTGCGATGGAAACCCTGAGAGATCTAGGGACTCTATAAATTCAGATGCATAATTAAACGCTTCATTTGGTTCCAGAACTGTATTGACTGACTTGTAAATTACTTCCTGGTCTCGAATCTTGGTCAAAATAATATTGTTGATTTCGTGGACGTCTTTATTCTTGGCTGCCAAAATTGCTTGTTCACTGAGCCATTTATGATTTTTATAATTGGTTAGAATATTCGGAAATACCTTTTCAACCGATTCATTTTTTGACGTCACTAAGTTACAGAATTCAGCAAGCAGTTGCATACGTCCTGAAATTGTGTCTACTGGGAGCTTTCCGTTTCCAATTGCCAGCAATTGATCTGAAAATATTTCACCAGTGTCATCGTTTTGCAATCGGACACGCATATTTATAATTAATTTTAATGTCTTTACGTGTGCCCATAAATTAGAATTTTTCAGGCATTCATTTCGTTCGCAGGGGTTAATCTAGGTATTATGGGTAATGTTTGCCTGAAATCACCCGCAAGTAATATTAATGTGCTGCCAAAGGATTTCGAATTTCCTCGCAAATATCGCAATGATTGCTCCAAAGACTCGAGTGACTTTTTGTCTGCCATTGTGCACTCGTCCCAATTAATAAGTTTGCATTGCTGCAATACTTACCGGCTATTCCGGCTATTTTGGCTATTCCGAACGACACAATTGCCAACGCTATCTCATTTTTTTGATCGAATTGATGACAGAATCAATTCTATCACAAACGTTTTACTAATATCTCCCGGCGCGTCCAAAAAGAAGATTTCTCCAGCGTTGTTATCTACACTTGTTTTTGCTCAGACGTTAACTTAGAAATATTTTTTTGTACATACGAAAATAGATCACTCGTGCGGTAACCTTTATTAACGATCCAATTCTACACACGTCAAATCAGCAACGTTACGATTAGGTAAAGGCATTCCCAAATCCTGAAGAGGTTTGTTTGCCATACATACTCACAAATCTTCAATAATAACTAAAGTGTAGTTATAAATTTCTGATGTAAAATCAAAGTCATATCTGACGTCTCTAAAAGTTTTTGATGGAATATATACTCGGCCATTTTCGATTTATATTTCTTCCATAACTCTGTAGGAGCTGAATGAGAGCAAATTGTTTGTGTGATTCCAAAGAATACACGAATTTGACTTGGAGTTGACGTTTCGCACAAGTCATTGATGCAGTTATCCCAGTGTTGGTTATTCTCCAATAAATTTTGAGTTTGGCATGCACTACGGTAAGCGTCATGTATAGTACCGTTTATAGTTCTGAAATACTCAAAGGACATCGGACCGGGTTAATTCACCAAAGGCAGGTGGAGAAAGAAGCATTCATGTTGATTGGGGTGGATGGTGTAGAGTCTTCTTATCATGTTATCTTTGAAGATGGTAGGCTGGCCATCGACTGACTTATCATGTTTCGACGTTCAAATGATTTATTTTTAGTATTCCACGTGTAAAACAAAGACACTTCAGTATACAGCAGTTGTTTTGCAAAATAATCATTTTGACATATCGAAAAGAAAGCAGTTAACTTTGTACCGGCGGATTTAGGACTCTTTGTTGCACATTGGATTCCGAGAAACAAACACGTTGACCATTCTGTAAACGTACCACTAAGTGAACAACAGCTGGACTTCGTTCATGTACTGGAAATGAAAGAATTTGCCAAACAGCTTCATTACTGCTTGTTTATCTTCCAGCCTGATATTGTATGATTTCATCGATATCACTGGTTTTGGAGTGCAAGCCAAAAACTGCCATGTCGATGCCTTTGTTGACGTATTTACATATGTATTTGATTGCCTTTACGGAGTTACAGTATTCAACGTTTATGTGTGCATTAAATGTTTTTGATAATAAAGGAGAATATGGAACAACCCACTGGTTATCTACTTCGTTGGTGGTACCGTTATGCTTCTTTATTATTTCTGTTTTACCGCCATCTTCAGTAGATCTTCTTCTATATACTGGGTAACCATCATTGCCGGTAATTGTGTTGGGTACTAAAAGTCGAGGATATTGCTTTGTGCACCTTCTTTTGGCCATGCTTGGTGATTTTTCATCCAGTGCCCATCATTACCGGTAATTGTGTTGGGTACTAAAAGATGAGGATATTGCTTTGTGCACTTTCCTTTGGCCATGCATGGTGATTTTTCATCCAGTGCACCACTAGCTTCATGTATTATATTTTTCACCACAATATCATTTAAGCCCTTATCGACATTTTCATCAGGTATTTCAGTGGAAATCAAATCGTCAATTTTATTAGAGGTAATTTTATCATGTAGACAGATTAGTATATGTGCGTGGGGTAATCCTTGTTTTTGCCATTCCACTGAGTACATCCAGCATAGCACTGAGCCAACGATTTGAAGTCTAACTGTATAGTTTATCAGTGATTTCAACTTTTGCTGGAAGACACGGGCCGTAATATCATGTCTGTGAGCCGGCGATTGTCCTTGAAGTAAAAGCTCTTGTCTCGTCCCAAGATTGATTACATGTAAATGTAATAAATAAATCCGGACCACCATTTAGACGAACATACGCAATAGCTTATTGAGCGTATTCATGCATATGACGGGGACTGACAGCATGTGACGAAGGTAAAATTGTTAATCTTCCAACGTTAGTGGTATTACCGTCATTTACAACTGCATCTTGCAAATGAATGTGTTGTTCAGAGCCGAGCTTGGTCTGATTCAGATGGATAAATAGCAAACGTTCTGATTCAATATTTGCATACATATGAAAGATGTATTGATGAAACAATTGACGGCATTTAAAAATATAATTATCTTCATTGTGACGAATCATTAGTCTATAGGAATAATAATTCATTGTGCTGCACTTCTTGTCCGTTTGTTTGTTAGTGGATGGATCTATCAATTTATTATTAAAGTAATAGCCGTCGGCTCCATCCCAAAAAATGATAGGATATTGTAGGGTATCGTAGCGTCGATGAGTTTCAGCAATTTTACCAACTGAGCGTTTCGCTTGTGAAGAATATTATCTCGAGGTAAAAACTGATCACCGACAATAACGATTGCCACTTCATCGATAGTTCGAGCATTGTATCTACGCACATGTTTGCCAGTGGGCATTTTGTCAGCGGATATAACAATTTTATGAGTATCAGTAAGCATCATATTGATTGCTGTTTTGAACATGCGCACTAACCATTATTATCGTGGAAAAGATGTTGCAATTGGGAAACGATAGTCCTTTCAAAGTTGGAAGAAATTTGGTAACGTGCATTCAATTCAGAATTGCCATCACTGATGAAGTACGGTTGTAAAAATTTATGATTTTCACCTGAGAATGGTAGAAGGGACTCTGCTCTATGATAAATTTGTCCTTTAATTTGAAAGTAAGCATAAATTGATCTTGATTTTCGATTTGAGCACCAAACGACGCTACTCAAGCTATTATCATTGGAAAGGCAGCACTTGAATTCCAGTCGATTAGTCACGCATTGCGTTTGCAATACAGTGACACGCCTTATTTGTTTTACCTTCTCTATCAGCTGCAAGCCTGGTTTCACGTTGCTCTGGTAGTTACTCGAAACACCCTCTTTTTTTACTTTCTCTTTCAGTATCAAGTTTGGTTTCTTGTTGCTCTGGTAGTTCCTCGACAAGCCTTCTTTTTCCCCTTTCTCTGCCAACTGCAAGTCTAGTTTAACGTTCCTCTCGTGGTTCCGCGACACGCCTTCGTTGACGTAAATTAAACATTCCTAATCTGTCCTTCCTCTTTGAACCACAAGCCTGGTTTTGTGTTGCTAGAGGGTTTCGTCCTGGTGTAACATTCTAGGATAATTTCTTTTTGACATTAATTGACACTTGGACAAATTTTCTTTGAGCACCAAGCATTCTAAAGTTCAACAATTTCTAATAAACTTCATAATTTGGGTTTTCTGTTTTAAGGGTTTCGAATTACTTTAATCCATTGCCAAAATATATTGAAATATTTGTGCAATTACCAGTTTTTTACATTTTAAGCAACTTAATACACTGAAATAGTCTCAATTTTTTAATAGTTATTATTCAAAAAAAGAATTATTGAATACTTAACTAAGATAGAGTAGTAGAGAGAGAAAAAAAACTGAAACCTCTTTTTTTGGTTTTTTAAAATGATTGCCATTGTGCTTAGTTTTTTTTTCCTTATCATTTTTTCCTTTTTACGGTTTTTTCTTTTTTGTTGTTTTTCTTTTTTGTAGTTTTTTTCTTAGTTTTTTCACTTTTATTTTTTTTTCTTTTTTAGTTTTTTCTTATTTATATTTTTAGTTATTTCTTTCGTCTAATATTTTTTTTCTTTTTCTTTGGTTTTCGTCTTTTTTTATTTTTTATTTTTTTATTTTAGTTTTTTTTAATTTTGAATTTTATTAGTTTTTTTCTTTTTAGTTTTTTTATTTTTATAGTTTTTCTTTTTTTGTTTTTTTTTATTTTAGTTTTTCTTTTGTAGTTCTTTTCTTTTTTTGTTTTTTCTTTTTCAGTTTTTCTTTGGTTTGTTTTTAGTTTTTTCTTTATTTTAGTTTTTCCATTTTCTTTTTTTTACTTTCTTCTTTTCTTATTTCCATTCTTTTGTAGTTTGTTCTGTTTTTCATTTTTTTCATTTATTTCTTCTTATAGTTTTTTTCTTTTTTTTTTGTTTTTTAGTTTTTTTGTTTTCTTCTTTTTTTGGTTTTTCTTTGATTAGTTTTTTCTTTTTTTTTCTTTTTTTTCTTTTTAGTTTTTTTAGTTTTTTGCCTTTTTTAGTTTTTAGCTTTTTTCTTTTTTAGTTTATTTTTCTTCTTTATTTTTAGTTTTTATTTTTTTATGGCACTTAGTATTAACCAAGTGCCATATAGCAATCACAAATTCGATCGGGCTGTCTGTCGTTCTGTCAGTCCTGGTTTGGCTATTTTAGGCACTTCCAGGTAAGCTAGGACGATGAAAGGGACCAGGTTAGCAGGCGTATCAGGGACCGGACCAGATTAAATCAGAAAAAGTCGTTTTACCGATTTTACTATCTGGGGGGGGGAGGAGTAGGAGGCCCGTTGATTGGGAAAAAATAGAAAAAATGAAGTATTTTTAACTCACGAACGGTTGATCAGGTCTTAAAGAAATTTGATTTTTGGAAGGATATCGTGTCTCAGAGCTGTTATTTTAAATCTTGACCAGATCTGGTGACAATGAGGGGGGAGTTGGGAGGGGGAAAGCTAAAATCTTGGAAAGCACTTAGAGTGGAGGGATCGGGATGAAACTTGATGGGAAAAATAATATGATTGACACAAATGGAACGGATTCGCTCTCTTTGAGGTAGTTCGGGGGGGGGTTAATTCTGAAAAATTAGAGCCGGAAATCTTAGAAAATACTTAAAGCAGACAGATCAGGATGAAACTGGATGGAAAGAATAAAAACCTGTTTAAGATACTTTACAGACATAACCGGACCGGATCTGCTCTTTTTGGTGGTGTTGGGAGGGGGGGGGTAATTTGGAAAAATGAGACATTTGTAACTTACGAAGGGTGACCAGATCTTAATGAAATTTGATATTTAGATTGTGCTTTGAAACTCTAATTTTAAATTCCGACCAGAGCAGACACAGTCGTTTGCGTTTCGACAGAGACAGCTGGCGGTTTTGATTCACGTGTTATGTGGGTTCTGATTCTGATCTTCATGCAATTTGACCCTCCTTGACTTCCGTATGTTATTTCTTTGTAACTGTTTTATTTGTGTCTTATGCTGCCTTTCCAAGAGTAAAGGTTTATTTCAAGAAACCCAAAATTATGGCAATAAATATTTTGATGAAGCCATCCAGCATACTCATTCAATTAAAATTTAGTCAATTTTTAATTTTATTTCAGTGTTAAGAGAGTAATGTCGAGTAATCCCCAGGTTTAAGATAATTTTTTTTTTTGTCAAGTAGAGCTATACATGATCACGTACTGTAAATCACTTTCAAACTTTGTGTGATTTCTTTCTTTTTCAAACAGAGAGTTCCGGATCCAGGGAGCTAAGACACTTTCTAATGGGATCTCTAGTTGAAAATTTCATAAATTTTTCAACGCAACTCAGACATTTGTTTTCAAATGCGTTGTTCGTATAATGGTTCCTATTCGTACTTAGTTTGGTTAAGGGCTGGGGATGGGGCATGGTCCTCACTAGAAGAATCGGTTTTGCCATTGATAAATCCTAAACAGTGATTATACAGTTAAATTTTGAGAAAATTTGGTAAATTTCCATCTACTGGCTGCCCAGTCACCCATCCTAAAAAAAACCTACTATGCCAATGGCAATACATCATCCAAATACTATGCTTGGAAAGATGCAGGAGCTTTCTATTGAATGTTGTGGCAAAAAAAAAAGTAGGCCAACGTATGTTTAAAAGGTCAATTCTTCATGTGATTTCAGTTAAGGAAGCACAGGATTTAAGAAAAGTCATATTCTAGAACTGAAAGAAAAGAAAGCTTGATTTTAAACTAGCGTTTAATGATTGCTATTTAGAATATGCGGGACGCCCTTGTTGAGCTGAAGACAACCAGAACCGCACTCAATAATGCAGACGATGGGGAGATGGGTGTCGAAACACTTTAAAATAGTTTTCTTTTGTATATGATTTTATATTTACTAATTTTTATAATAATTGGATTTTATATTATATGTGATTTTACATTTTATATGTAAGTCATAGAAGCTATAAGCTATAAGAAGCTATAAGCATAATTTAGGATTTATGATCATTTGTTACTTTATAATAGTGACTTGCATTATGGAAAACAAGTAGCTCTTGCAACTTGATACTGCGATCTTGCCTCTGGTAGAAAAAACACTACTAGAGAACAGTGGCATAATTTCATCAAAATCCTGGGGATGGGGGGAGGGGGCAAAATTAGAGCCAATTTACTCAAATCAAGTGAAAATGACAGTTGTAACTAAAAAATAAGCCGCTTAGTATCAGCAAGAAAATTTTTAATACTATAAAAGTACTACAAAAGTACTTGTAGTACTATAACTATAGTACAGTACAATGTTTTTAAGACGTAATCACATTATGATTTTACTGATACCGAGATTTTCAGCTTATTGAATGTTTTTCTGATTGGCTAAAAATATTCCATGAAAGATTATAATTGATTTAGTTTTGTGTTAGTTAAATCTCGGTACTAGAAAAATAATATTGCGAGTAATTAGAGAAAAATATACAACTTATATTTTTCGAAGGTCTTTTGGATTCACAATAAAGCCAATATAACCTACATTTTACATCATTGGCCAATTAGCCCCTAGACCCCACCACCCTTGATGTTTGATTTAGAGTGTCGATTCAAAAAACAATATGCAACAATTGATCTAAGGGCATGGGTGAGTTTGGATCTTGGGTCTTTACTCTCTCCTGAGGGGCTGCCCGAATTTTTCCACATGCATTACGTTTCGGAGTGCCAGTTTTTTTTAACTCCATTATTCTTTGCACCCACAAAGTTACATTTCGCGCTAGACGCTGCACACTTCCGGCAAACGCAGCGTGTCCCTCCTGCTGTATGTGATTTTGTATTTGGGTAATTTTTTCTGAAAATAAAAAAAATATGATAAAAAAAGCTCTTTTTGGCCGTTTAAAGGCTAAAAAAGCCTTTTATATTGAGAATAGAATTTTAAAATGACCATTAAAGTAAACCGTAGGATGGAAGAGACTAAAGAGTGGGAAAGCAATGTGAAATAAAAAAATATGGGGGGGGGAGGATTGCTGACAAGGGAAGAAAATCATCTAGGCTATCAAATCAGAAAATATTCAATTTTTCATCACAAATATTTAACTGGTTCGTTCATGTAGGCTGTAATGACGTTCTATAGTCATTATAAAACGTCATTAATTTCTTATGAGAAATAATTCTTTTCTCATAAAAATTATGATAAAAAAGCTCTTTTTGGCCGTTTAAAGGCTAAAAAAAGGCTAAGGAAGCATACCTTTAATATAGAGCATAGAATTTAAAATGACCATTAAAGGAAACCACTGGAGGGAAGAGAGCTAAAGAGTGGGAAAGCAATGTGAAAGAAAAAATATGAGGGGGAGGACTGCTGACAAGGGAAGAAAATCATATATTCTATCAAATCACAAACTATTAAATTTTTCATCAAAAATATTTAACTGGTTCGTTCCTGTAGGCCTTAATGACGTTTTATAGTCGTTTTAGGGTATCAAGATGGTTTTATTTTGGCCTTGTAGCAGTGCAGCTCAATACTATCGTACAGACGGAGAAGGTTAGTTTTGTTCTCCCTCCCCCTGTTGAATTGAAAAATAAGTGTCTAAAAAGGCATTAAAACTTGTTTTGAGCACCTTGCTTCGAGGGGCTTAACCTTCGAAGATCTTCTAACCCTGTAACCCTAGAATCGGGATGAAACTGGGTGGAAAAAATAAGCACAAGTCCTAGATGCATGATTGAACTTCTAACTTAGAAGGCAACCTTCTAACCCTCTAAAGGTCTTCAAACCATATTTGCAATACCTAATGGATTGCTATGATCCGACTCCAAAGGTTAACTTCTGAAATTTGGCATTGTCGCACAAAAAAATTAATTTTTTTCTTGTGATGACAAATAGTGAGATCATGCCTTTAAGCAAGTCTAAGTTAGTAAGCACAAGAAGGAATCACCCCCTACCCCACACTGAGCTGAAAATCTGGAAAAAAAGTTGTAACTTTTTCGGAATAGGTATGAAGATTTGAAAAAAAATCACATTTGAGGCTTATAGTTACATGAAACAGGTCCTGTGCTAAATAAAAGCCAAAGAGATTAGTAAGATCTTAAAACGAAGATATAATCTTTAGTCAAAACTAGAAATTCGATAAAATTTTCAATTCGAGAACTTGAACTATATTCTACAAATCAAAATTAAATCAAACTCATTAAAAATCAGTTGTCCCAATTTTCATCCTCATCGATTGAAGTAGGCCTACTCCTTTTTCTTTAGTACGCTTCTTGAATTACTTAGTATTCAATACTATTGAATACTAAGTATCGAATTGCGCTGCTTGAAAAAAAGGAATAAAAATAAAAAATCTCATAGAACAGGCTGTTTGTTGTTTTCTTCTAAATATAATGTATGATTGCGAAGAAAAATATGATTACCGTGATCCCGAGTAAAATACTCAAACACAGGGGTAATTCCCCTGCTGGGGAATTTTTAAGCTTCAATGTCACTCCTTACTTTCATTGGATTTTTTATTTAACCTCTGATGGTTTTTTAAATAATGCCTGAAAATCTAGTCACCATCCACGGAAAGATGTTCTATACAATGCAATCTCGGTAAAAATTTCCTTCGGGCAATTAACATTAACATCTCCACGTGTAATATTGAGTCGGGAAAGAGAAAGTAAGATGAATAGAAATAATTTCATAAAGAAACTCAGGCAAACTTCCCAGCGTCAAATTTCCCACGAAAAGTTCACCCCCAGAGACTTTTCTCCCCGTGGAAAATTTTACCCTTGGAAAATCTCCCAGCAGAAAATTCCACCCACCTCCCTCCCATAAAAATGTGTGCATACATCCCAATAACAAATATTATACCTAAACAATGGGTAAATTTCATAAGTTAATGAAATTTCCCAATTGGTTGTAGGGGTAATATAATCTCTAAAAGTACAGTTATGGGACCTTTCAACTATGCTGAACAGTATCGGAGGCTCAAAATTTTGATCGAACGACTTTGGCAGAAAATAGGACGTGGGATGAGGCTAACTACCCTCCAATCTTTTTCGGTGCTTGAAAAGGGCACTAGAACCTTTAATTTCCGTTTGAATAATCCCTGTCCTGATCATCTACGACTACTGGTTCGTTGCGATCACCCCGATAACAATAATAAATAATAATACGCATCCGAGATTTTTCTTTTTGGTGAAAAAAAGCAAAATTCTTTTTTTTTTGGAAAATCAGAGTCTGAAACCTCTTAAGTAGGATTCTTCGACATGCTAAATCTAATGGTGTGATATTTATTTTGCCACATTTTCATTAAGACTCATTTAATTTTAGGGGGTATGTCCCTCTTTTCTCTAAAATCAGGCACATTTTCTCAGGCTTATAGCCTTTAATGGGAATAACTAAATTTGATGAATCTTATTGGTTTGTGATCAGCATAATAAGACGATTCTTTTGAGATACCTATTGCTATCATAATTCTGTTTTGATTCCGTTACTGTTGTATTCCACTAGAAAATCCTAGGTGCATACAAAGAGCAAAACGTTATTTTACTTGAAA
This sequence comes from Artemia franciscana, assembly GCF_032884065.1. Taxonomy (NCBI): domain Eukaryota; kingdom Metazoa; phylum Arthropoda; class Branchiopoda; order Anostraca; family Artemiidae; genus Artemia; species Artemia franciscana. The sequence continues at coordinate 23,964,474 of NC_088863.1, read as the reverse complement.
ATGACTAGCCTAGTTGAAAAAAAATACTGTTTATATTATAGGACTCTTTCTATTTCAGACTTTTCTATTTCTTACACGGTGATCTTCAAATATAAATTTTGAAAAAACTAACAAAATAAGATGAAGTTAGTATAAAAATGGGTTTTTGATATATTTTCTAGTCAAAAAGTTATAAGGCAAAAAAGTTATAATAAAAACATAAGGGTCTTTGGAACAAAACACACACTGTAAGATATCTTCAGAAAAAGCAAGGAAAGATAAATTTATGTTGTCCTAGATGAAGGGATAGGGGTAGAAAAGGAGACAACAATATATGAAATATGTGAAAAGTTTATGAAACTCACTTTAAGAACCATGGTATCTTTTAATTACAGTAGCTAACACGAAACGGGATCGGCAAAACAGATCCACATCTGTTATCTATATTTTTGAGCTCCTTACATCATGTTTCTTCACGTTAACCGACCGAGCAATGAATCTCATTGCTATTCATTGCTCATTGCTCTTCATTGCTTTTAGCCTTCTATTGCCAGCAGATAGTAATAATAACTTAACACTATTTGACATCATTAAGTCTCTAATGCACTTTAATTTCTTAGGAATTATGTCCTTGGGACACTGAAATATAAATCTAGGTTTTGACAAAAGAATGTTAGACGTCAAGGCTAGTCAAAATAGAATAACTTCATTTTTTTTTAAGTTTCTTCACTTTAAGAGCTACGAGGATTCGTTTGTCATTCCGGCCTTTAATTTGATCATTGATAAGCATATTCGGGTGAGGAATAAAAATACACTAAACTATCTGTAGTTTTTTGTTAAATAGCAGTAGGCCATGTCAATTAAATTTGACATATTTTATTTACTTATGTTTTGACAATAAAAAGGGCATGTTCACATTGTATGTGTACTGAATTCAGACGAGCAATTTAAAAAACTAACGTTTAGTTCAGTGATATTTAGCCTCTAGTCTGATATTTGATTCCAACCATCGTGGATCCAGAATGTTGAATGGAACCCGGAAAGTAATTTTCAACTAAACCAATTCTAAGCTAAACAAGCAAATTTATTAATATATTTTGAGTAGTATTCCTGGTACGTTTGCTCATCAAATTCCTAATGCTTAGTTAAAAGTGAGTTTTATCATTTATTATACCCTTGTCAAACATTTGACAAAAAAAACTTGGCATTAAACCCTTTTGAGCAGATTGTGTTGACAAAGAAAGAATTTTAGTTTTTTCTTTTTCTTTGCTGGTTATCGTACCTATGGAGATGCACTAGAAATCTAAGCAGACCAGATAAACTCAAAACAAAAACACGGTCAATATTAATTAGTTAAAAAAAATGGCAGATTAAAGATCAAAGTTGAATAGTTTCTATCCTGAAATTTTTTTTAAAGTAAGCTGTCTTTTTACTTGCATTAAATAAAAAAACAAGTATTTTTAGCTGCAAGTAACAAGCGACATTAAAACTTAAAACGAACAGAAATTATTCCGTACATAAAAGGGGCTGTCCGCTCCTCAACACCCCGCTCTTTACTCTAAAGTTTTGACTCTGTCATAACTCACCTTTTAAAAAAAATAAAAACTTCAGCGCAAAAAGTGAGCCTCGACGAGGGTACAACCCCTTTCATATAAGGAATAATTTCTGTATGTTTTGAGTTTTAATGTCGCCCCTTACTTTCAGTTGAAAAAACTTGTTTTTTTTATTTAATTTCTGAACGGTTTTGAATTAATGCATGTTTAGATTTTGGCTCACCGCACATGAATAATTAAAGCGAAATTGGATACTTAATTTTTTTTTTGCTAAATGGCTTTCTCATAGTTTTGATCAGACGATAAAAATTTTTTTGATAAAAAAAAGGTGAAGGAGGAGGCCTAGTTACCCTCTAATTTTCGGTTGCTTAAAAGTGCAAATATATATTTTTATTTTTGTGCCAACGTTTGTATTAGTAATAAACATACGTACCTTACGAATTAACATACGTAACAAACTACAATATTTGTGTATTTTTATTACGTATATGATGGGGTTCGCCCCCTTGTCAATACCTCGCTCCCTAAACTAAAGCTTGAATTTTATCTCAAATCCTTAAGAATGACCCCTGAATCACATAGGCCATACAATAAATAGTTGAAATTGCTAAAAATGTTTTAGCGTAAAGAGCAAGGTATTGCAAAGAAGAGGCACTCCCAGAGTATATAGTATTTTATGATTGTTTCATGTTTTAATGCCACTCGTTATTTCCAGGTGAATTTTTTTATTTATTTTCTCATTGTTTTTTTTTTTTTTTTAATTCTCTTCCCTCATGATAAATTCTTCCATAGAAAGAATGGCTGTCTCAAAATTTTTATCCTGTGACTTCAAGGGGGAAATGTGCGTGAGAGGGGGATTGGGGACCCTCCATTTTTTATAACTTAAAATGGGCACTAGAACTTTTAATTTCTGTTAGAATGAAACCTTTTAAGACATTATAGGACCATTGAGTCGAAACCATTACCCCTGGAAAAAAGCAAACAAATAAATACGCATCCATGATCTGTCTTTTGGCAAAAACACAAAATTCCAAATTTTGTGGATAGGAACTTGAAACTTTTACGCTAGGATTATTTGATATGCTGAATCTGATGGTGTGATTTTCGTTGAGATTATATTACTTTTATGGGGTGTTTCCCCCTGTTTTCTAAAATAAGGCAACTATTCTCAGGCTCGTAACTTTTGATGGGTAAGACTAAACTTGATGATACTTATATATTTAAAATCAGCATTAAAAAAATTCTTTGGATTTAACTATTGGCATCTGAATTCCGTTTTATGGAGTTTTGGTTACTATTGCGCCGGGTCGCTCCTTACTTACGGAGCGTTACCACGAACTGTTTGATACATTGAGCAGAAAATGTTAGGACTTGATTAGTATTTAAAGCCATATTTTGGCTGATGACGCATCCAACATTTTTTTTTGCGATGGGTACAAAAAACTTGGAACTACCACGATTTGCTTCTTTTGGTCTAAATAAAAGAACAATTTTATCAACTGAAAAAAAGGAGTGACATCAAAACTTAAAATGAACATAAACTATTCCGTATATGAAAGGGTTTGTCCCCTCTTCAATGCCCTGCTCGTAACTTCTACTTTCACTCGCAACTCTACTTTTTAAAACAATAAAAAATGTTAGTGAAAAAAGCAACTTTTGACAACCAACACTAAACTTGATGGAACTTGTATCATTAATATCAACATAAAATTACAATTCTTTAGATGTAACATGGTGTAAAAATTTCGTTTTTTAGAGTTTCGGTTACTAGTGAGCCGGGTCGCTTCTTACTGCACTCCATTACCGCGAAATTTTTGATAAGCAAGACTATATCTTCGTTATTACTGGTATAATTATTTTGTTATTGAGGCTTTTGCTATTGTTTACGGGCTTCGACTCTTACCATTTCCTTGTGAAAGCTCAAGAAAATGTTTTTGGAAAAATATCACTAAGTGAAATATTCTTGTCCCATTTGCTAATTGACCGATGAGATAAGTGCCATATTTTTTTTATTATTATTGTTATTTTTTTTTGGTATTATTAGATTTCAAATAGAAGTTAATTTGAGGAGTGGGGTGATGATGAATTTCTGTTTGGAGAAGTGGTTCCTGGTTTTTGATTCCGTTTCATGATATCCCCTAATTCAATTTCTCTTCATCAAGGATGACAATTTGAGAGGGTCAGGGGTTCAGTTACTCCATACATTTTGGGAAAATAACAGTTTTGGTTGTCCTATTGAAGAAAAACAAAAAGTAACCCCCTTCTAAGAATTTGAAATATATCATTTCTGGCATCTTCACAAGAAATAAAAATTATTCCTGCTCCCTCCCCATTACATTGTCGTGAATTAGTATTCCTGTTCTTAATTTTCTAGTTTTTTAATGACATCTATAATTTCTTGAAGAACTATTTGCAAAAAGGCAGGGCTACCATAATGTTCATTTCGGGCTTACAAAAAGTGGATGCGCAATAATGTTTTGAATTAAGGGAAGGGGGAGAGGCTTATCTGTGCTTTTTCTTAAATGCATATTAAGGCCAAAGTACAAAGATAAAAGCTTTGTACTTTTCTATAGTTTTTTCATTTAATTTTTCTCCTGCTAAATGTGAGATTAAAGTATCCCCTCAAAGAGGATTTTATCATTCCATAAATGAATCGTTTATTGGGCTGATGCTAGCTGGAAAAGCAAACCACCCGTTTTAATTGCCCTCCCATATTTCCATTGTATTGCTTTAGAGATCTTATTTTACTTTGTTTAGAGGGACGTGCATTTTTCGATTGACATTTTGTGTGAATGACGTCACTTTTATATGCATATAGAGAGCAAAACATACACTTTTGTACTGACATCATAAATTGTATGACAATTGATATATTCAGGCAGTTTTTTTCACTTAATTTGGTTGAAAACCCCTGCTTTAAACATTATTGATTACGGTATTATATTTGCTTATCAAACACAAGCTAGTTTCATCTGTTATTCATTCCCAAAAGTTACGATTGAAGCTGTCTTCCTATATTTGGAGGGGGAGGGAGATTAACTTTTGAGAAATAATGTTTATTCTTGTTTATATATGATGTGTTCTGATTTTGGAAGGTTGAAGTGAATAAAAAAGTTGTTGGCAGCATGGGTGCAATTTTCATTGTCCGGAGATTAAACCTAGCAATTTGAAGTAAATTCAGTCCCAGCATACAAAAATAAATATTTTTTGGTAATTTTCAAGTATGCTTTTGCTGACTGAGTTTCTGGAAGCAGCAATTCTTGGTTCTAGCCCCTAAGGCCCTCGGAGTTTGCACTTATTGTTAACATGTCTCATCATCCAAACAAACAGTGGTCGTGTGTTTTTAGTGGCTGAATATGGTAGTTTCTGTTCATAAAGGATTTGCAAGTATCACAGTCCATTTTTATAGGAAACTTTTTTTGATGCTGGAGAAACTTTCAGTCAAAGTTTAACCATTTCAACAATAACAATTGACAACTACAATAAAGAAGCATATGGATTGTATGAATGTGTTGCCAATAATCATGCAGGAAGTGACAAAGCTAGGATTTTAGTGGAGGCGCAAAGTAAGTTCTACGAAGTTTTTACGTTTCGGTTCATTGTTCAGCTAAAGCTTAATTAAAACTTAATATGTCAAATGCTTTGTTAAAATTGTAGAAAACAGTCGCAGTATTAAAATCGTCATCTAAAGAATAATTTATCTATATATATATATATATATATATATATATATATATATATATATATATATATATATATATATATATATATATATATATATATATATATATATATATATATATATATATATATATATAAATAAATAAGTTGTTTGTCTGTGTGTCTGTCTACTGACGTCATGTTTGTGTGTCGACTGACGTCCTGTTTGTAAACTAATGTCTATATCTATCTATCTATATATATAAAAATAAATTGTCTGTGTGTGTGTGAGTGTGTTGAGTGACGTCATGTTTGTGTGTCGACTAACGTCATGTTTGTTGATTGACAAAATTAAACACCGGGACATCGAGACACAAATGGCGACCGGGGCACGGTGACATCTATATATATAGATAAGTTGTCTGTGTGTGTGTCGAGTGACGTCATGTTTGTGTGTCGACTGACGTCATGTTTGTTGATTGACGAAATTACACACCGGGACATCGGGACATAAATGACGACCGGGACACCAGGACATAGGGAATATAAAGGACGACCGGGACACTCAAAGAGAAAGCGACCGGAACACAAGGAATGTTCGATTAGCAATCATCATCAACAAAGCAACGGGACATCGGGACACAAATGACGACCGGGACACAGGGAATATAAATGACGACTAGGAAACGTAAAGAGAGATTACAGACCGGGACACCGGAACACAAATGACGACCGGGACAAAAATGACGACCGGGACACAGGGAATATAAATGACGACCGCGACACTCAAAGAGAAATTACAGACTGGGACACCGTGACACGAATGACGACCGGGACACAGGGAAACGACAACAAAGGGGACGCCGGGGGAAACATGGGGATATATAAATGACGACAGGGACACGGGGAATGTTCGATTAGCAATCACCATAATACAGATTGTTTTTCCCATGGACAATACGTTTTAAAAAAATTTACGTAGTTAATATATATATATATATATATATATATATATATATATATATATATATATATATATATATATATATATATATATATCTTCTATATATATAAAAATAAGTTGTCTGTCTGTCTGTGGATGTGTGGATGGATGTGTCAGGTGACGTCACCTGAAAAAACTGGATCAGGTGACGTCAAAACTGAAAAAACTAAAAAAGGCAAAAACTACAAAAAAACTAAAAACTAATAAAAAAAAATAAAAAAGCTAAAAAACTAAAAAAACTATAAAGGTAAAAACCAATAAAAAACTAAAAAGGCAAAAACTACAAAAAAAAACTAAAAACTAATAAAAAAAGTAAAAAAGCTAAAAAACTAAAAAAACTAAAAAAACTAAAAAAAGGTAAAAAACTAAAAAAAATAAAAAATAAAAAAAAACTAAAAAAAAGGAAAAAACTGAAAAATAAGCTAAAATAAAGGTAAAAACCAATAAAAAACTAAAAAAAAAAGGAAAAAACTAATAAATGACGACACTCAAAGAGAAAAAAAAGGCAAAAACTACAAAAAAAACTAAAAACTAATAAAAAAAATAAAAAAGCTAAAAAACTAAAAAAACTAAAAAAAGGCAAAAACTACAAAAAAAACTAAAAACTAATAAAAAAGCTAAAAAACTAAAAAAACTAAAAAAAAGGCAAAAACTACAAAAAACTAAAAACTAATAAAAAAGCTAAAAAACTAAAAAAACTAAAAAAACTAAAAAAAGGTAAAAAACTAAAAAAACTAAAAACTAAAAAAAAACTAAAAAAGGTAAAAACTAAAAGAACTAAAAAAGAAAAAAATAAATGACGACACTCAAAGAGAAAGCGACCAGGACAAAAGGAATGTTCGATTAGCAATCAACAAAGCACCGGGACACAGGGAGTATAAATGACGACCAGGACAAAACTAAAAAATCTAAAAATCTAAATAAATTAAAAAAGAAAAAAAAGGAAAAAAAAAAGGAGAAAAACAAAACTAAAAAACGAATGTATATACAGACCGGTACACCGGGATACAAATGACGACCGGGACACAGGGAATATAAATGACGACCGGGACACAGGGACACAACTACAACGGGGACACCGGGGGAAAAAGGGGGATATAAATGACGACCGGGACAAAAAAACTAAAAAGAAAAAAAAACTAAAAACTAATAAAAAAACTAAAAAATCTAAATAAGCTAAAAAAGAAAAAAAAAGGAAAAAAATAAAATAGAAAAACAAAACTAAAAAACGAATGTATATACAGACCGGGACACCGGGATACAAATGACGACCGGGACCCGGGACACAGGGAATATAAATGACGACCGGGACACAGGGACACAACTACAACGGGGACACCAGGGGAAACAGGGGGATGTAAATGACGACCGGGACACCGGGACAGGGAATGGGCGATTAGCAATCACCATCAACAAAGCTCAAGGGCAATCATTAGAATCATGAGGTATAGATCTGAATACAGATTGTTTTCCCATGGACCATTATATGTTGCATGTTCAAGAGTCGGTAAACCTGACAATCTATTTATATGCAAAGACAATGGGACAGCAAAGAATGTTGTATATTCGCAAGTTTTACGTAGTTAAAACCATATATATATATATCTATCTATATTCACAGGTGGGACATAGGGACACAACTACAATGGCGCGTAACTATTATGGCGCGTAACGACTTACGCACGCGGGGGGGGCTTGGGGGGGGCGCGAAGCGCCCCCACCAACTAGGTGTTGGGGTGGCGCGAAGCGCCACCCCAACAGCTAGTATATATATATATATATATATATGTCTATATTCACAGGTGGGACACAGGGACACAACTACAATGGCGTGTAACTAATATGGCGCGTAACGACTTGCGTGTGCGTGTGCCGGGGGGCTTGGGGGCACGAAGCGCCCCCACCAACTAGGTGTTGGGGTGGCGCGAAGTGCCACCTGAACAGATAGTCTATATATATAAAAATAAGTTGTTTGTGTGTGTGTCGACTGACGTCATGTTTGTCGACTGACGAAATTACAAATCGGGACATCTATCTATCTATCTACATATATAAAAATAAGTTGTCTGTGTGTGTGTCGAGTGACGTCATGTTTGTGTGTCCACTGACGTCATGTTTGTCGACTGACGAAATTACAAACCGGGACATCGGGACATAAATGACGACCGGGACACCGGGGCACAGGGAATATAAATGACGACCGGGACACTCAAAGAGAAATTACTGACTGGGACACCGGGACACAAATGACGACCGAAACATATAAATGACGACGGAGACACGGGGAATATTCGATTAGCAGTCACCATCAACAAAAATCAAGGGCAATCATTAGAATAATGAGGTATAGATCTGAATGCAGATTGTTTTTCCCAAAGACAATTATATGTTGCAGGTTCAAGAGTCGGTAAACCTGACAAGCTATTTAAATACACAAACAATGGGACAGCCAAGAATGTTGTATATTCGCAAGTTTTAAGTAGTTAAAAATATATGTATATATCTATCTATACTAACAGGTGGACAGAGGGATACAACTACAATGGCGTGTAACTAATATGGGGCGTAACAACTTACGCGCGCGGGGGGGCTTGTTTGGCGCAAAGCGCCCCAACCAACTAGGTGTTGGGGTAGCGCGAAGTGCCACCCCAACAGCTAGTGGGGAATATAAATGACGAACGGGACACTCAAAGAGAAAGCGACCGGGACACAAGGAATGTTCGATTAGCAATCACCATCAACAAAGCACCGGGACACAAATGACGACCGGTACCCAGAGAATATAAATGACGACCAGGACACTCAAAGAGAAATTACAGACCGGGACACCGGAACACAAATGATTACCGGGGCAAAAATGACGACCGGGACACAGGGAATATAAATGACGACCGCGACACTCAAAGAGAAATTACAGACTGGGACACCGGTACACAAATGACGACCGGGACACAGGAAAACAACAACAACAGGGACGCCGGGGGCACAGGGGGATATAGAAATAACAACGGGGACACAGGGAATGTTCGATTAGCAATCATCATCAACAAGGCTCAAGGGCAATCATTAGAATAATGAGGTATAGATCTGAATACAGATTGTTTTTCCCATGGACAATTATATGTTGCATGTTCAAGAGTCGGTAAACTTGACAATCTATTTATATGCACACAGCCAAGAATGTTGTATATTCGCAAGTTTTACATAGTTAAAAATATATATGTATATATCTATCTATATTCACAGGTGGGACACAGGGACACAACTGCAATGGCGCGTAACTAATATGGCGCTTAACGACTTACGTGTGCGGGAGGGGGCTTGGTGCCAACTAGGTTTTGGGGTGGCGCGAAGCGCAAATAAGTTGTTTGTCTGTGGGTCTGTCGAGTGACGTCATGTCATCGTGTCGTCATGACGTTAGTTGTCGTCATGTTTGTTATGACGATGACGTCATTAAAAGTATTTAAGAAAATGGTTCAAAGAAAAATTTTTAATTGTAAAAAGATCGTGGACGGAAAAATGTTTAATTGTAAAATGACTGAAGAACCTATAATGGCAACAGCTGAGGAAGCTGCTCAAAGAGTCTATGCTAAAAAACATACAGCTGATAGAGAAAGTAAGAAAAGAAAACGTGCCAAGGAATCATAAGAACAGCAAGAAAACAGGCTTGCGGCTAAAGAACGCAAAACAGCGCAGTTAGAGGAAAATCCACCTGGACAGCGAGAGTCAAAACATATCAAAACTGAAAATGATAGCGATGATGATTGTGGCTTAGGATTTTGACGTGGATAAGGTCATCAATGCCTACCAGATTTTGGTTAAAAAAAAAACAAAGTTTCGGCGATATGTATTTCATAGTGACGCTGAAAAATAAAGAAGAAAAAGAAAACTGAAAAAAGAAAAAAGGTAAAAAACTAAAGAAAACTAAAAAGAAAAAAACACTCAAAGAGAAATTACAGACCGGTACACAAATGACGACCGGGACAGAGGGAATATAAATGACGACCGGGACACTCAAAGAAAAATTACAGACTGGGATTCCGGGACACAAATGATGACCGGGACACAGGAAATATAAAGGACGACCTGGACACAGGTTTTTAAGAATATCGTTCAAAGACAAATTTTCAATAGTAAGAAGATCGTTGAAAGAGAAATTTCTAATTGTAAAATTACTGAAGAACCTACAATGGCAACACCCGAGGAAGCTGCTCAAAACGAATGTATTCAAGCCGAAGTAGCTGAGTTGGTAAAGCGTTATGTTTCAAGTTCTAGGTCCGAGAGGCTCCAGATTTGAACCTTGGCTTTAGCATTAATAAAAAGAGGAAAAAACTAAAAAAGTTGAAAACTACAAAACAAAACTAAAAAGAAAATAGTAAAAAACTAAGAAAGCTAAAAAACTAAAAAAAAAACAAAAAAAGGTAAAAAAAAATAAAAAAAAAATAAAAACTAATAAATAACCTAGAAAAACTAAAAACTGAAAAAGACAAAAAACTAAAAAAAGGAAAAAAACTGAAAAATAAAGGAGAAAGAAAACTAAAAGCCGTGACACAGGGAATATAAATGACCACCGGGACGCTCAAAGAGAAATTACAGACTGTGACACAAATAACGACCGGGACATATAAATGACGACCGGGACGCTCAAAAAGAAATGACAGACTGGGACACTGGGACGCAAATGACGACCGGGATACTGGGAATATAATTGACGACCGGGACACAGGGAATGTTCGATTAGCAATCACCATCAACAAAGCTCAAGGGCAATCATTAGAATAATGAGGTATAGATGTGAATACGGATTGTTTTTCCCATGGACAATTTTATGTTGCATGTTCAAGAGTCGGTAAACCTGACAATCTATTTATATGCACAGACAATGGGACAGCCAAGAATGTTGTATATTCACAGGTGGGACACAGGGATACAAATACAAAGGCGCGTAACTAATATGGCGCGTAACAACTTACGCGCGCGGTGGGGGCTTGGGGGGTGCGAAGCACCCCCACCAACTAGGTGTTAGCTAGTAGGGAATATAAATGACGACCGGGACACTCAAAGAGAAAGCGACCGGGACGCAAGGAATGTTCGATTAGCAGTCACCATCAACAAAGCACTGGGACACAAATGATGACCGGGGCCCAGGGAATATAAATGACGACCAGGACACTCAAAGAGAAATTACAGACCGGGACACCGGAACACAAATGGCGACCGGGACAAAAATGACGACCGGGATACAGGGACACAGGGAATATAAATGACGACCTTGACACTCAAAGAGAAATTACAAACTGGGACACCGGGACACAAATGACGACCGGGACACAGGAAAACAACAACAACGGGGAAGCCGGGGGCACAGGGGGATATAGAAATAACGACGGGGACAAAGGGAATGTTTGATTAGCAATCACCATCAACAAAGCTCAAGGGCAATCATTAGAATAATGAGGTATAGATCTGAATACAGATTGTTTTTCCCATGGACAAGAATCGGTAAACCTGATAATTTATTTATATGCACACAGCCAAGAATGTTGTATATTCGCAAGTTTTACGTAGTTAAAAATATATATGTATATATTTACCGGGACAAAAATGACGAAAGGGATAGAGGGAATATAAATGACGACCGGGACACTCAAAGAGAAATTACAGACTGGGATACCGGGACAGAGGGAATATAAATGACGACCAGGACACAGGTATTTAAGAATATCGTTCAAAGACAAATTTTTAATAGTAAGAAGATCGTTGAAAGAGAAATTTCTAATTGTAAAATGACTGAAGAACCTACAATGGCAACACCCGAGGAAGCTGCTCAAAACGAATGTATTCAAGCGGAAGTAGCTGAGCTGGTAAAGCGTTATGTTTCAAGTTCTAGGTCCGAGAGGCTCCAGATTTGAACCTTGGCTTTAGCATTAATAAAAAAGAGGAAAAACTAAAAAAGGTAAAAACTACAAAACAAAACTAAAAAGAAAATACTAAAAAAACTAAGAAAGCTAAAAACCTAAAAAAAAACAAAAAAAGGTAAAAAAAAAACTAATAAAAAAAATAAAAAAAACTAAAAACTGTAAAAGAAAAAAAAACTGAAAAATAAAGGAGAAAAAGAAAACTAAAAGCCGGGACACAGGGAATATAAATGACGACCGGGACGCTCAAAGAGAAATTACAGACTGGGACACAAATAACGACCGGGACACTCAAAGATAAATTACAGACCGGGACACCAGGACACAAATGACAACAGAGACACAGGGAATATAAATGACGAACGGGACGCTCAAAGAAAAATTACAGACTGGGACACTGGGACACAAATGACGACCGGGATACTGGGAATATAAATGACGACCGGGACACAGGGAATGTTCGATCAGCAATCACCATCAACAAAGCTCAAGGGCAATCATTAGAATAAGGAGGTATAGATCTGAATAGGGATTGTTTTTCCCATGGATAGAACAAGATGTCTATCTCAAAATTTTGATCCAGCGACTTAGAGAAAAAAATGAACGTGGGAGGGGGCCTAAGTGGCCTCCGATTTTTTGGTCACGTAAAAGGGCACTAGAACCTTCTTTTTAGGTTAGAATGAGCTCTTTGGTAACACTTTAGGACCACTGGGTCGATATGATCACCCCTGGGGAAAACAAAAAACAAAAAAACAAACAAATAAACATGCTTTCGTGATCTGCCTTCTGGCAAAAAATACAAAATTCCACATTTTCATAGATAGGAGCTTGAAACTTCTAAAATTGGTTTCTCTGATATGCTGAATCTGATGGTGTGATTTTCGTTAAGATTTTATGACTTTTAGGAAGTATTTTGCCCTATTTTCTAAAATAAGGCAAATTTTCTCAGGCTTTTAACTTTTTATGGGTCAGACTAAACTTGATGAAACTTATATGTTTAAAATTAGCATAAAAATGTAATTCTCTTATTGTATTTCTTGGTATCAAAATTCCGTTTTTTAGGGTTTCGGTTAGTATTGAGCCGGGTTGCTCCTTAATGCAGTTCGTTACCATGAACTGTTTGATACATTAATCAGTTCCATTTCAAAATCCATGAAAAGCACTGACAATCCCACTTATAGATATCATGAATCCTAAATTAAGAAATAATTTTTTCCAAAACACGCGTCAGTTGACTTCTACGATATGAAAATATTTTTATAATTTGATTAAAGAATTTTACTAGCATATATTTTTTCAATTAATTAAGCTTGACTTATAATTAGTCTACTAAAGAAAAATTGTTGGAGTTTAAAGTTTGTACCGAAATTTAGGTCTTCAGACGCTACAGCGTCAGCAATAAACTTAAAACAAGAGCATTATAACATGAATTTTTTCACAGGTCAATCCAGCAGCTCAGAGGCAACAACTGCAGCAACAACCACAAAGTATCATGAGTGCAATGATTTATCTTCGATAACAGCAATCCTGATTCCCGTTTTGGTATTTTTTATTTTAATGTTCATTATTCTTATTGTTTTTATATTGTTCTTAGTTTTGCGTCAAAAAAGAAAAACATCAGAAAATTCGGTTGAAATGACAGAAGTTAGATCAAATGAAATGGAAGAGCCTGATTTGTCATTGTAACTTCTGCAAATTTTATTTTAGTTATTTGTGCTCTATATCGTTTTTAGTGTCTTCCTGAGTGTTTGATCTATTACAGCTGTGCCCCATTTTATTTTGGTACAATTATATGAAACATATAGTTACTGCAGCGTAAAGAGAGGGGTTGGGGTAATGGCACATTTCCTTATTTATACGGTATGTTTCTATTTGTTGTAAGCTTTAATATTCACTTATATTTGAAAATAAAATATATTTGTTTTTTCCATGTTACACCATACTCAGTGCAGGGCTATACTAGAAAAGAGCCTTAACTGTTTCAAGCACTACTCTGAGATTGAAATAGATTGAAGTGTGCTTTACTGAAAACTGAAAGGCTTGAAGAGTCCTTGAAGAGCTAAACCTAAATCTGAGAAAAGTTGCAGGCTTTACAGCCCTACATTCCTAGCCATAGAGCCTTGCAGGAGTCATATGATAACTCATTTGTTTTTTGTAGTTTAAATGTATTGATGAGTTAATTGTTGATAAATCTATCCAATCATTTATCCACTTTTAGCTATTTTTGCTAGATATTCTAAAATTTTCTTGATATTCAAACTTACTAGGGTCAAAACTTTTTTTGAAATACCTAAATTGAATCTTCATGTTATAAGTTCACATTTTTAAGGATATCTTTCAGACCCTGTTCAGTCTTAGCGCTTGTTCTCTTACTTCGACACAAGTGGGTACACAAATCCAATATTTTATCTTACAATCAAAATGGACCTACAATGACAGAGGAGTTGTAACTATTTCAGCAACAATTCTACACATTTAGTCCGAATGTTTTCCTTATGACAAAGTGAGGCTTGCGAGTAAATCTGTTCATATTTTTCCAAGGAGTGTCTAACAGACATCTTGTAATTTTTTGTCTTACAACACGCTTTTTGAAACGTCTGAGGTCCTTCTTCCCCTTCCAACACAAGATAATACTACTCTCCTTCACAATATGGTGAACGATTTTGCAAAATTAAACATTATTCATTCAGGCCTCAAAAAAATCAACTTGGTGATACAAAACTTGGAATTCATGTACATAATGACCTTTTCTAGAATAGAAGTATGTTTATGGACGAATACTCCGCATGCAGAAGTAAGGGTTCTGAAACTGGAGGGTTGCATGAATGGCTCTCAGCGATGGCCTATCTCAGACTTTTCTCGGCAGTATTTTAGCCCTATTCTGGCAATAAACGTTATCTTGTAAATAGGAGAAATTGGCATTAACTTCAGTGCAATGTCTCTTGTTACTTAAAACGGGTAGTCTACGGTAGTTATCATCAGACTCCTTATATATATATATATATATATATATATATATATATATATATATATATATATATATATATATATATATATATATATAGATATATAGATATATATATATATATATATATATATATATATATATATATATTATATATATATATATATATATATATATATATATATATATATATATATATATATATATATATATATATATGTTTTTAACTACGTAAAACTTGCGAATATACAACATTCTTTGCTGTCCCATTGTCTGTGCATATAAATTGATTTTCAGGTTTACCGACTCTTGAACATGCAACATATAATGGTCCATGGGAAAACAATCCGTATTCAGATCTATACCTCATGATTCTAATGATTGCCCTTGAGCTTTGTTGATGGTGATTGCTAATCGACCATTCCCTGAGACGCCATCGTCATTTATATATCCCCCTGTGCACCCCGGCGTCCCCTTTGTAGTTATGTCCCTGTGTCCCGGTCGTCATTTATATTCCCTGTGTCCCGGTCGTCATTTGTGTCCCGGTGTTCCAGTCTGTGATTTCTCTTTGAGTGTCCCGGGCGTCATTTATATTCCTTGTGTCCCGGTGTCCCGGTCGTCATTTATATCCCCCTGTGCCCCCCGGCGTCCCCATTGTAGTTGTGTCCCTGTGTCCCGGTCGTCATTTATATTCCCTGTGTCCCGGTCGTAATTTGTATCCCGGTGTCCTGGTCTGTATATACATTCGTTTTTTAGTTTTGTTTTTCTCCTTTATTTTTTCCTTTTTTCTTTTTTTTTCTTTTTTAGTTTATTTAGATTTTTAGACTTTTTAGTTTTTTTATTAGTTTTTAGTTTTTTTGTAGTTTTTACCATTTTTTTAGTTTTTTAGTTTTTTTTTTTTACTTATGTCCTGGTCGTCATTTACACTCCCTGTGTCCCGGTCGTCATTTGTGTCTCGGTGCTTTGTTCTTTTTTTAGTTTTCTTAGCTTTTTTAGTTTTTTTATTAGTTTTTAGTTTTTTTTTAGTTTTTGCCTTTTTTTAGTTTTTTCAGTTTTTTTAGTTTTTAGTTTTTTACCTTTTTTTAGTTTTTTTTAGTTGTTTAGCTTTTTTAGTTTTTTTTCTTTTTATTTTTTTCTTAGTTTTTACCTTTTTTAGTTTTTTTTCTTCTTTTGTATTAGTGTGAAATAATTCAGACGTCATATGCGGACAAACACGACGTCACTCGACAGACAGACAGTTTTTTTAGTTTTTTTAGTTTTTTTTTTTTACTTATGTCCTGGTCGTCATTTATACTCCCTGTGTCCCGGTCGTCATTTGTGTCTCGGTGCTTTGTTGATTGCTAATTTATATTATATTGATATTTATATTTTTTATATTTATTAATATTTTTTTAGTTTTCTTTTTCTCTTATTTTTCAGTTTTTTCCTTTTTTTTAGTTTTTTCTTTTTTAGTTTTTAGTTTTTTTTGTTTGTTACCTTTTTTAGTTTTTTTAGTTTTTTTTTTTAGTTTTTTAGCTTTTTTAGTTTTTTTATTAGTTTTTAGTTTTTTTTAGTTTTTGCCTTTTTTTAGTTTTTTCAGTTTTTTTAGTTTTTAGTTTTTTACCTTTTTTTAGTTTTTTTTTAGTTTTTTAGCTTTTTTAGTTTTTTTTCTTTTTAGTTTTTTTTGTGGTTTTTACCTTTTTTAGTTTTTTTTCTTTTTTTGTATTAGTGTGAAATAATTCAGACGTCATATGCGGACAAACACGACGTCACTCGACAGACAGACAGACAGACATAACCCACAAACAACTTATTTTTATATATATTTATTCATATTTTTTTAGTTTTCTTTTTCTCCTTTATTTTTCAGTTTTTTCCTTTTTTTTAGTTTTTTTCTTTTTTAGTTTTTTTTAGTTTTTTACCTTATTTTAGTTTTTTTTTAGTTTTTTTAGTTTTTTAGCTTTTTTAGTTTTTTTATTAGTTTTTATTTTTTTGTAGTTTTTGCCTTTTTTTATTTTTTCAGTTTTTTTTAGTGATTAGATTTTTACCTTTTTTTAGTTTTTTTTAGTTTTTTAGCTTTTTTAGTTTTTTTTTTCTTTTTAGTTTTTTGTAGTTTTTACCTTTTTTAGTTTTTTTCTTCTTTTGTATTAGTGTGAAATAATTCAGACGTCATATGCGGACAAACATGACGTCACCTGATCCACAGATCCACACACAGACAACTTATTTTTATATATATAGAAGATATATATATTTATATATATATATATATATATATATATATATATATATATATATATATATATATATATATATATATATATATATATATATATATATATATATATATATATATATATATATATGTATATACCGTGAATGTCTGAAATTGCTGAATGTTGACATCCACCGGTGAATATCCTAGGTACCTAATAGTGTGTAAAGTGTGTTTGTTTCTCCTTGGATTTAGCCAGCGTTGCCAGTCAGCTTTTCAGTTTAATGTAAGGTTTGGCGATGACAGGTTAGGCTAGATTAGGTTAGGCTGGGTTAGCTTCAGTTTTAACTCGTTACTGATATTTATAACCAAACTTAATTTAAACTAATCTAATCTGACTTCAACGTTTACCATCATAGCTTGCATTAGAATGAAAAATCGGATGTCCAAAGCTAATTAAACCCAAGCAGCAAAAATAGAACTTCGACGTTCACTGGTGAATGGATTTTGGACATTCACAGTAACATATATATAGATGAACACAGGATAAAGTGCGTTATATGAGTGTTGAGGGAACAAATATAGCCTTCTTGCAGAAGAAATGACAGTCTGCTTTAGATAATTATACTTTTTCCAAAAAACAAATGCGCTAAATGGGCTTTTTGTCTCTAAATGCTGTTTTCACGTGCTAAACTTTGCTTTAACGAATCAAGGTTGATGGGGCAATATACCTCCTTGCATTTAGGGCACGGTGTTCGATGGCCAGAAATTAGACATAACGAACAAATTTGTTTTTGAATAAAAGCATAGAGTGACGTTAAAATCTAAAACGAAAAGAAATATTCCGTATGTTAGGGGGCTGCCGTTTTCTCAATACCCCCCTTTTTGCACTAAATTTTGAGTTTTCGTCCCAATACCTTAAGAACGACTGGTCAAGCACAAAGGCATTGGAATAAAAAGAAACATTTTTTACAATACCTTAAGAATGGCATAGATCATTAATGTTCATATGCTTAAAACAGTAAAATTTTTATTCTAAAATTTGAAAATCAAATCAGTAAAAAAAAAAGAAAAATACAATTATCCATTAACTATTTTTACGGCACTCATACATTTTTTGCTTTTATTACTACAAGAATTTATTGTAAAGACAAAATATTTTTCCTTTACATACGGAATAACTTCGGTTTTTTTATGCTTTAATGTCACACTTTACTTATATTTGAATAAAATCTTATTTTTTATTTAATAGTCTAAAGACCAGAGAAGTTAGGAGGGGTATAGCCCTTACATACAATATAATTTTGTTCATTTTAAGTTTTTATGCTTTTCAACACTTCCATCAAAAAAAAAATTGACTGTTCATTTTAGACTTATGATTCAATCTTAAAAGTGCCATTCACTTAACAAAACTGATTTCCAAAATATGAGAAACCCCATCATTGAAAATTTGCCATATTATGCAGTTCTAATATTTTACCTTTTCCTGAAGAAGTTATAATGTTACTTTCGAAGAACTTTTTTAAATCATTTTTTAAACTATTTTAAATCATTGTCACTTAAAATCGTATTTAAATCACACTCCAATATCAGTTATAAAAAAAACTTTTTGCATAATTACCAATAGCCTGCGTTGTGCAAGAACGAGGCTCGTGAATCACTGCCTTCAGACGGGAGTGCAATGCGTGGTTTGGGGCAATGCTTCAATATGAACCCTTACAAAAATTATGAATTAACATCTGATTTTTCACAAAAAAACAAAAGTAATCGTTAACATCAAAATCAGAAAGAAAACATATATGATACAAATATTGAATTAAGCACTTTTTTGGCAGCCATAAATTTGGTACTAGGAATTGTCTTCCTTCAGTTTTTTCTAAGAGTGGCTTATGAAAGGTATCATCGAATAGCAAGCTTATTCAGAATGTCCAAGCTTTGCCAAAGAAATTCAAAAGAATTAAATAAAAATCATGAAATAATCATAAGCTATCTAATGTTTAGTTACGTCAAGTGCACAGTACTTGTTATAACCTGTGCTTGTTCAAGTAACTGATTATCGGGGAAAGTCAGATAAGCAACTCTTTGAGCATGGAAACACAGAATACGACTAGCTAATTTAATTTTGGCTTATTGTCTCTCTTTTCATTCTCTCCTTATGGTTTGGTCGAAAGACTTCACTTGTCCGATACGACCTCTTCTTCTTGTTGGCGAACGGGCCTCCAAAAATGTTTTCATCACGAGGTTCCAATTCAAGAATTAGTATGAGGGTATATCCTTCTTTATCATCTTCTCTTCCCTTCTGTTTGGTTTGTGGGAAGTGCGAGTACTTGAGCTGCCTGTCCCCAGCAGTTTAAGGGCTAGAGGCCGGTTGGTATCGATATGGCTCTTCCTACTCACTCTCACTCTTTTCTACGCAGTAGATCTACATTAATAAGCAAGCTCATTTTAAATCGTCTAAGGTGAAAATTTAAAGGAATCACAAGGTAACGTTGATATCCTTTAGAAACTCCGAAATCTCTGAGAAAATCAGAGTTGTAGAGCTCTTTGATGACGGATTTTTAAAGTCTAGTGCTGCTACAGTAGGCTGCAAGCCTTGGTCTCTTATCCTAGCTGAAAGCTTTCTTCTTGTTGAAAAAAGGTCCTGACAATCAAATAGAATATGTTGGAGAGATTGTTTCTACTGGTAGCAAAATCAACACAATGGGTTTTGCGACTGCTTGGCCCTATATTTTTCTTTATTTAATTAGACTGACCCAGGTCGGATTCGAAAATGTATAGTGTTGGCCAATCTAGACTGAAATGGGGAAGAAAGCTGTGGATATAATTTGGTCCAAGTATGATTGAGTCCTCATTATATCCCTTATAGTTTTTTGGCGAGACTCCGGATATTTGCTATCTGCTGCCTGCTGTGCAGTCTCATCTGCTTTGTCATTTCTTTTGATTCCATAGTGGCTGGGTACGTGCTGGAACTTAACTTCTATTCCTCGTCTGGAAAGTTATAGAAGGGAATTCCTAATTGCTGATAAATCATTGTCGAGGGCTTCCCAATTTATTTTTGAGACCAGCTTGAGCGCAGATTTTGAGTCACTAAAAATAACCACTTTTTTGATGGTGAGAGGGACTGCAGGAGACTATTTATATCCATTTCAATGGCTTTCAGTTCTGGTAATAGGACTAAGGAGCAGCTTCAAATTAAAATCTGGTATCAATACGCCTGCACCTGTCTTCCCTTCATTTAGTGATCCATCTGTATATACTTCAAGGTAATCTAGGTAATTCATTTGTTTAGAGCTTAATAATAGCTTAATTATTAACTGTTGTGGAAGGTTATCCCTGCTATTAAGAATCAGCCCGAGAATGACTTGAGGGTCAACCATTCTCTGTTGGGGGGGGGAATCTGGTATAAGTAGAGAATTAGCTACAGTCTCACTTCTCCGATTCAAAATAGTTTCTTAGAACGGTTTAACTCCAGAGGGTAGATTTTGGGTAGATACGCTTCTTATGTCTTTGAGAAGTGTGGAAGTGACAATGTGCTTATGGCCAAAAGCTTGGGTCTTTGTGAAGCTTTTTGTTGATAGGATTTTCAATCTCTCTTCTATTTTTGGGACCCTAGCAATTCCCCTCAGGGTGTCAACTGGAGTGTGGCTGGGAAGACCGAAGGCTATCATAGTAGCTGGGTTCTGGAGGGTTTCAAGTATTCTAAGGTGTTTTTTTGGTGTTGTACCATAAGCCTGGATTCCATAAAAATCATCCCTCGTAGATATAATTCATAAGAATCCATCAGAGTTTTTGAGGAGGATCCCCAAGAGATCCCTGCCATTCGCTTCATTAGAACCAGTCTTTTCAAAAAAGAGGTTTTGGTGGCTTCCAAATGTGTTTGCCATGTCAACCTTTTGCCGAAATGGACTCCCAGGATCTTCGCTGAAGTTGCGCCTTCTAGAGTTCTTCCACTTATCCTCATCTCTGGATTGTTGAAGATATTTATTTTTCTATGGAAAACTATGACCTTGGTTTTTTCGGTGGACAATGGGACTCCATAATCCTTGGAATACTGGCGAATTTCATCAAGAGTTATCAGTGCTGATTTTGAGGCTTCTTCTATGTTGGGGCTTTTGTGGAATGTTAGTAGGTCATCAGCAAATATGCCTCTAATATCAACGGTTGTGGAGGTTTTAAGGTCAGATTTAAACATAAATAAAATAAGAGTGCTTAAAATTGCTCCCTGCGGAAGGCCACGTTTTATTAATCGAAGGGATGAAAGTTCTTTTCCTACTCTTACATAGAAAATTCACCGTTCTAAATAACTTTCAACAAAAAAGCAAATTTTTCGTGGGAATCCAAACTTTAGCATTTTTTACGTCATCTTTTTATGGAATACATTATTGTAAGCTCCTTCAAAATCACACAAGACTGCCATGGATATTTTTTCTTTTTCAAATCCTGTTCTTATAAAGTTTTCTATTCTGACTATGTTATCTAGTGTGCTGTGATGTTTCCTGTAGCCTGTCTGCTCAGCTTGAATCAACTCGTCCTTTTCCATAAACAACTCCAGCCTTTTGTAGACCAATTTCTCAAATAGTTTTCCCAGGCCGGATAATAAGAAATAGGTCGGTAGGACTTAGGGTCGTTGCTCGGCCTCTGCATTTTGAGGACTGCTTTAATGATGGTGGGTTTCCGTATCTGTGGGAAAGTATTATTGAGCCAACACTGGTTAAATACCATTAATATTCTTGTTCTGAATTCTTCAGGGCTTTTTATTAGCCACAGGTTGTCCTCCTTGTCGATTCCAGGTGTTGAAGGAGTTTTCAATTTCTGAATAGCCATATTTAATTCATCTTTTGTGAAGGGTTTCAGTATGTCATCTTGATAAGGGAAAGATTTGGATTGTTGTCCTCTATGTAGTTTGGAGTTGGAAACTTCAGGGGGGTACTCAAAAGCATCTGCTACGGCCTCAGCCTTTTCTTTTTCAGTTTGCAAGCTGACTCCTTCCTTTTCCAGAGGGTAACCTTGTTCCTGGCTTTTGATTCGATTGCCGTTCATGCGGGCTATGAAGTTGTAAATTTTTGTTGGAGGTTGCTTTGGGTCAAGGTTAAATGAGAAATTGGACCATGTTGTCTTCTTTGCTTCTTCTGTCGTTCTCTTAACAATAGCCTCTGCCTTCCTGAGAATTATGGGACCTTCAATCTAAGGAGACCTATTGTGTTTCCTTATCGCCACTCTCTTTTGTCTGACTGCCAACTTGCAATCCTTGTTCCGCCAAAGCTTTGGTTGATGGTTTTCTATTGCCTGTCTGAATTCTTTGGTCTTAGGTATAGAAAAGTCAGCTACTTTCAGAATGGTATTGTTAAACAGGGTGGCAGCTTCTTCTGGATTCTGACATGCATCTACTTCCATGTAATTATGTATCCCCAGAAAATTCTGGAACTATGGCCAATTTGCTTTTCTATTTAGGAACTTATGGGGGATTTCTTCTAAAACACTATTTATCCCATAAAGAAATGTTAATACCCCATAGTGGTCCGTGAATATTTCACCAATTCTTTCAATTGTAATAGTATCTCCTATGGAGCTGCTTCCAATCTGGAAATCTATAGTGGAAGTGATTTTACTTCTTAGGCAAGAATATGTGTTTAAATTCTTTGGAGTATATACCATTAAATTTGCTCCCTCTTCAATAATTTTTTCTATGCTCTTCTCTGTTTTATTTGTTTTCCAAAGTTTGCTATGACCATTACAACAATTAATAGCTCATCTTGTGAAGTAACTAGCTTTTCAATATTACTCAAAATGCTCTAAGAATGCTCGCTGAATTTCGCCGAAAAATAAATCCGTGAATATGTTCCTTAGTGTTTGGCATTTTATAAACATTCAAACTTACAAGACATGATTTTGCTCCAAAGCGAAATTCCAGAATGTGCTGTATTCTTTGCTGGATCTGTAGTGACTTGTAATTTATCTGTTATGTGTAAAAAGTAAGTAATCAACGTAGCTTTGAAAAGTTATGACTCTTCACTGAATTTTGAACCATTGATCTTTCAAATTATGTTAGGCTGCCTCTCCCTGTGTCAGAGCCTTCCATAATAACTTGGAAGGTTGCTACTAAAGTAAAATTCATATAAATCAGGAAACAGATCTAATCACAGAAAGTTGTTGTGAAATTGTATAGTTGTGTTTAAATTGGTTACAATATAAAAATAGCCATTGTTAAAAATTAAATGTGGGAAAACAAATTTCCAAAATTTTAATCAGCCAGTCCCATCTGGCCATGTCTTCTATATGATGTAAATTAGTTATGATCAGTTTTAAATAGTTTGTGCTTAAGAAAGACACATTTTAATTAGAATAGGCTATGTTGTCAAATATTAGGTAGGCCTTCTGTCCAAGTCCTGGAGGTTTTACCTTAGGTTGACTCTGAAACAATAAGTAATACCCTCTCTGCATTCAAGGATAGGAAGGGTAGCATAAAATATACTTTCTATGTATTTTGACCCTTCCATAGAAAGCCATGTGCCTGCACCCTTTATATGGGTTAGGACTATGTGCACCTTATTTGATGCAATAGCTGCCTGCTTTAGTGCCACCTTGTCTACCAAAATGCATCAAGAGTGAAACCATTTGCAATTTTATACATTAGTGCACATGATAGGCTATAGACTAGAAGTGTCCAGCCTTTAGGATCTCAGGCTGCCTGGAAATATAGTTAGGCCTGTAACAAGTGTACAGATGCAGCCTTATTAGTGTGTTTCTTCTTGTGAAATCCATTGTACCAAAAAGATCATACAACCTTGGTTTATATCATATAAAGAGAAAATCTGAAGACATTTTTTCAAGCTGGGAGATAGTTCAAAGGTTAAGAAGGAGGACATTTATGCAGCAATACACTTGCTTGCTGGAAAGGATTACAGTTTTTCAATTCATTTTCTTATTTTGTAAGAGTGCTATGACCACATAATTCTGGTTGTTTCTTCCAACTAAGATTTCTTCAGTTCCTAAAATGCAGTATCCATGTGTCTGTAGTTAATGTAGATTTGTTATAGTTCTGAAGAAGAAGGTCTGGCATGGGGAAGTGCTCAAGTTATTGGTATTGCAGCAATCAAAAATGTTGGAAATATGAAAGAAGAGCAACCAGGTGTGTCATTTCCAGAAAGTAAGAATGCTTTATTGCCTACATTTTGTTTGAACTTCCTACTTAATATTTCAATGTTAAGCCTTTGCTTTTTTGAGAGGAAGAGTGCTTTAGATTCTTTGAGCTAATAAGGCATCACTTTTGGGAGTGCTAGGCCTAGCATGTCTTAAGTTTTAATTCTGAGTTTTGGTATACTGCTTCCTGGTCCTTCTCTAAATAATCTATTATACTTTTCTATTCACTATATGTTAGTTTCTTCTTATTTTATAAAATACCTTACTTTGGTAATATACTTAACTCCAAAACAGTTGTTTTTTTTTCCCTCTTGTAAGAAGTCAATTTCCAACAAAAATTATATTGATTGATTTTGTGTTTTTTCTTGTATTTTTTCTTAATATTGTTGTGTTTGCAAGTGCCAAACATGAACTTGGTTATATTTTTCTTAGGTAATTTATTGGATAATTCATTGATACAGCTTATGATTTTGATTGACAATGCATCAATTATTCAATACTCACAAATAGGTTTTAATAAGAAAAGCATGTATAATTAGTCTTTGCTTTCCAATCAGCCTGGAACTCTTGGGAATCATTCTCAAGGCAAAAATTTTCTATAGTTCTCCAAGTGAATACTCCTGAAAAGAACCTAACACTGAGTACATCAGAATATATGATGTGCACTGGAGAGTTTCAAAATATATTTATAATAAAATGAAGGGTTGAATTGAAACTTCCAGGTAGTGTTAGGAGAAGGGCTAGAGGATTAAAATATTTTTTGGGGGAGTGAGAAGAGGGACCTAGGAAAATTGTCTTTAATGCAGGGGTAAGTTTTTGCAATATGAATTCTTGTGGAACTTGAGAAGTAATTAGAGTGTAGGTATGAATTGTAGAGAAGTAACAAATATTAAGACACTATGCATCTCCTGGTTATCTAAAATAGTTTACTCTGATCTTCAATATCCATGAATGGCTAGGGAATTAAGTGGAAAATGTCAGGAAACATTAGGGGAAGGGGATTTGAGATTTTGCAATTGGAGGGAGGAGGGCTTGAAAGTTTTTGGTCTTTGATCTTCATAAATGTTTTTCAGTGCAACCCTCTATGGAGCAATATAATCTAATTTGATTTGAGAGATTCCAAGTGTAGCCAGTTCATTGGAAATAAATATTTTCAATGTTGTGGAGACAGCTTAAGGGTTTGTTGTGGAGAAAACTTAAGGGGATATTTTTTTGGGGAGGGGGGATGGTGGTGGATCTTCAATGTTTCACCTTGGATAGGGGGGGGGGTATAGTAGAGGGGCTTAAAAAGTGTGTGTTTCCTATCTGTCTAAATGTGTTACCCTCATATCCATGCTTGTCTAAGGAAATTGAAACACATAATAATACTAATACAAATTGTATAAAATAAACTAACAAATTGTATAATATAATTTTAAAAACTAATTAAATTGTATAATAATAAACTAATACAAATTGACACATATTACAATTGAACAATTGAAACACTTTACCCCATTTTGTCCACTTGGTGTATCAGCCATATCTTGGGAAAGGTTTAGGATGATCTGGTTGAACTATCAAAGAGTGTTTGGGTGGGAAAAGGGGCTTTATAATTTTCTAATTGGGAGAGGTGCTGAGAATTTGAAACTTATACCCAGCTTGAAGCTTTTCGAAATGTCCCCAGGTCAAGGAGATCTTTACAAAAACAGAGCCATCTGCAATGCATTGCAAACTACTTAGGAGATTAAGTTGAAAACTTAAGGGGATATTTTTTTGGAGAGGGGGGATGGTGGTGGATCTTCAATGTTTCACCTTGGATAGGGGGGGGGGGTATAGTAGAGGGGCTTAAAAAGTGTTTGTTTCCTATCTGTCTAAATGTGTTACCCTCATATCCATGCTTGCCTAAGGAACATGAAACACATAATAATACTTATACAAATTGTATAAAATAAACTAACAAATTGTATAATATAATTTTAAAAACTAAGCAAATTGTATAATAATAAACTAATACAAATTGACACATATTACAATTGAACAATTGAAACACTTTACCCCATTTTGTCCACTTGGTGTATCAGCCATATCTTGGGAAAGGTTTAGGATGATCTGGCTGAACTATCAAAGAGTGTTTGGGTGGGAAAAGGGGATTTATAATTTTGTAATTGGGAGAGGTGCTGAGAGTTTGAAACTTATACCCAGCTTGAAGCTTTTCCAAATGTCCCCAGGTCAAGGAGATCTTTACAAAAACAGAGCCAAAAATTTCTTAGGGGGATTTGTTTGAAACTTGTACATAGAAGTCTGGCCAAAAAGGCCCTATTGCATGAAAGAAAGGATTTTAAAAAAGAGACTCAAGAGTTAGTCAAAATTAATTTTCTTTTTTTTTGTCTGGCAGCTTAGTATCTACATCTGTAAGTCTCAAGGCCAAGTAAATCTTTCTGTAGAAACTTAAAATAAGGGCACAAGCCCCCCCTGAAAAAATGGGCTGGGATAGAACTATATTTCCTCATCAGCTTGAAGCTTTTATCTGCAGTCCCTTTGGCCAAGGAGACCCCAATGTACAAAACAAGAGGAAAAATGCAGGTTTTTCTCAAAATGAGCCAACTTAATCTTCATGCTGGAATGGCATTAAGAGTATTGTCAGCCTTCTTCACGTGGGGCAGTTAGTAGCTAGGGCTTCTACATCAGACAACAAATTTCTAGCTTGCTCCAGGAACATCCCAAGACTATCACTCCACCAGAACTTAGGTCTTTCCCTTGGATGCTTTCAGCCACTACTAGTTGGTTCAAAGTCATAAAGAATCCCAGCCAGATGACTGGCAAGTGAAAAAGGTGTCCAAACCACCAAAGTGTCCACTTGGCAACTAGTTTTGACAATGGTGACTGGGAATTCATACCTTGTAGGCAGTCATTGCTGACAAAGTCTGTTCATCAGATTTCCTCAACTGTGCAAAACCACTTAGATTGAAAAGTGCTGAGATGTTGTTGGACAGCTGCAGTTGTAGGTCAAGTTTCAGCTCCATACAGCAGTATCAAATAGACTGATCCTTCAAGGATCTTCATTTGGTGGTTTGTTTGACCATTGGCTTCTTACAAACTTGTTTGAGTCTACTGAAGATGATATATATCTTAGCCAGTGCGGGCAGAAACTTCATGGTCGATGCAGCCATCCAATGATATGATATAACCAAGATAGATGAAGTGCTCAACCTCTTCGATTTGGTTTTCGGAGACCAAGTAACTAGGATTGTCAGCGTCATACTTTGATTGCACTACCATGACTTTTGTCTTCTTCCAGTCAATGGATAGTCCTGTCCTTGCAGCATCACCCAGAAGCGTATTTAGAGCCACGAGCAGCTGTGACTTGGAGTTGATGACTAGTAGTAGGTCATCTGCTAAGTTACAATCAGTGGCAACTTTATCCCCATTCTTGAATCCAAAGCTAAACTTTCAGGTTGTGCACCTTATAACATTGCCAATAAAACCGTTAAATAGCTCAGGAGCAACTGAATAACCTTGCCTGACTCCTGTTCATATTGGTAAGAACTATACCATGTCCATTCACTTGCAAACAGCTCTCAGTCCCTTGATGCATGACTCCAAGTAGTCGGACGTATTTTGACAGGAGGCCACCAGTATTAGAAAGGATATTCAATAGAAAATCTCGATCAACTGAGTCAAATGCTGCCTTGAAATTTACATAAGCATTGAAAGCCTGCCGGCGGAACTGAAGGCATAAAACCAGCCTTTGGAGGTGTACAAAACATTGCTGCATAAAACCATAGAAAAGGACTTGTCTGGTACCGAGAGGAGCATTATCCTTCTATAGTTCTTGCACTCCCTCCTGGAACCTTTTTTCTTCCACAGTGGTGGGATCGTTCCCGTATGACAGTCTTTTGGGATGATCTCTGACTCCCATATTGAATTGAATAGCACTTGGAGCCATAACAGGATAGTGCCTTTGCCATTTATAAGCAGCTCTGCAGGGATTCCACTGATGCCAGGAGCTTTGCGGTTTTTCAATTTCTTCACAGTATTTTAATTTCTACCACTGAGAAAGGCTTAATGTCAACTTTAACCAGGCTACTCTAGATCACCTGTTGGAGAATGGCAGGAGTCACTACAGATGAAGAGAGAGGGGAGGCATTAAGCACAGATGAAAAGTGTTTATTCCAACTTGAAAGGTGTGACACTAGGTCTCCAAGGAGCAGTTTGTCCATAGGTTGGTCAAGCACAGTGGCCTGAGAGGCCACACAAGTTTTTGTACACTGCTCCTAAGTACTTTCTTGTGGCAGGTTTTTGTTGCTCATCAACTTTGGCGTCAACGAACGACTCAAGATCCTATGCATAAGCTTATTTTGGAGTGGAGTATGATGACGTCCTCTGGCTCCTCTGACAGTCAAGGCTTTTTGACCTGAACGTGCAAACCAAGAGTTGTTCTAGCTGTGTCAATGACTCCAGATTTAAACAAGTCCCACATAAATCACATAATTCACATAAATCACTATAGATAAATCACGTCCTTTTTAAAATTAACGTTACTAAACAATGTTTCTCTTCTTTAAGATAAGCCTGGCAATCAAATAATACATGCTGGATTGTTTCATCTGCTGAAAAGCAGACTCGGATAAAGGGGAATGGTGTAACTTCCAATTAAATAACAAGCTATTTAGAAGTGGGGCACCTGATTTCAGCCTGTAATATAGCACCGTATTTAATCTCGTATGAAATGGAGATAAAATTAATTTACTGTCATTAACATTGGATCTTTGCCTAATAATATCTCGTGAATTGAGGTCAGAGGAAGCACTAGGATTTAACGTGTAAGCCTTTGCTACTAGAGAATCAGCCGTATCATTATATTTGACGCCTTTATGCCTTGGAACATGTTGAAAATGAACCTCATTTCCTTTGATCTTAAGATTAAGAAGCTGTCTTCTAATATTATATAAATCCTTGTCATTGGCGATATCCAAATGCTAGAACAGGCTTTCAAAACGGTTTTAATCTCAACTGCGTACTGCTCTTTGATTGCAGGAGTATCAAGACTGGGAGAATTAGCATTGCAATGTGCTTCTGAACTTTCTGAAATTTCAGCTTAAGATAAGATGAATTTTGCAACTAAAAGTTGATAATCAGTATTACCCAGGTTAGCACCACGAAACGAGTGGCAATTAGAAATCGACTACCTCGATCGCCGAGAGATGATGATATAATCATCATTTTCTTTGTGACGCCATCGTTTTCTGTACCAAGTACACTGATAAATTCGAGGTCTTTTGAAAACTATGTTGGAGATAACAAGCTGATAGGCCTTGCAGTGCTAAAGCAGACGATTTCCATTGTCAATAGTTACGTCCAGAGTAACACGACCCATAGCTTCTTTCCATATGCCTGTGGGACCGCTAACGGTAGCGTTGAAGTCCCCAAAAAGAAATAATATATTATGGGCAGAGGCAGAAGAAATCAATTAGAATTGAAAATCAAAAAGAGGCAGAAGAATGAGTTATGCATAGAACTGGTCCTTATCATCGGGGTTGGCCTCTTTGGCATATAGCATAGACGTACAAAGAATATTCCATGACGGTGTCTCAGGCGGGCTGCGATTAGACGATCTGATGTGGTATTATTGGATATAAGTGCATTTTTGGCTCTTTTATGAAGAACCAGACCAACACCAGCTGTGCTTGTGTTTCCAGTACCCGACAAAATTAGACTGTAATTGTCACTGATGAATTTCTCACCTTTTCCTGGGAAAGGCGTTTCTGTAACGCCATCAATAGCAACAGAATACTGCTTGAGTTCATTAGCGAGAAATAGCTCAGTAAGAAATAGAAAATTTAGAATTATAACTTTGTAATCAGGACTTCTGTCCTGGATTTAGGATAATTTTGTGCAGTTTTGACTTATATTCATTCGAATCAGTTCGATGTCAAGTGCCCTTGGGGTAATCATCATTCCTTGGGTAGGGTAAGTTTCATCTTTTGAAGCTTTTAATCATTCCCAATCTAAGATCCGTCCCTTTCTGTAACTTTAAAATGCACATTTATGAAGCGGTTGTGACTTGTATAACATTTGTTTTGTTTGACTCTTTCGTATGCGCTAATTTTGAAAATGGTTTGAAGTAAACTGTCCTTTAGTGAGGGGGGGGGGGGCTTTACCACTGGATTTGCCAATGTCCAAAGAACATCTTGGATATCTGTTTAAATATGTTTTTTTGCAGTTTTTGAAGCTGCAGGCAACCCCCTTTCCAATCAAAATATCCAATGCCCCTAATCTTAACAGTTAGTTCAAAAAACTATACACAAATGTGCCATTTTTTTCGTTTGGGCAAAACCTGTTCTTTCGTCTCCGGTCGCTAAAGTAAAAAAAAAAAGAAACAGGTAAGTGCAACATTTTTTGTTGACGATTTTATGGTTATGACGTATTATGTTCCTGGCTAACGCCAGACAGCATTTGTTTTTCTCCTCCATCAGTCTTCATACTCTTTGGTTGGATCTTTGAACTGTTCGTGTTTTGTTTCATTTTTGTTGTTGTTTTTTATAGTTAATCCTAGCAGTTCCGATTCGGAAGACTATTTGAACCGTCAGTAAATATTGCACCTCAGTAATTGAAATCATGTTGTTGTTTTGATAGAGTAAAGGTTGAAAGCCTTCTCAAAACTGTTAAAGCTGTTGTTTCTTTAATTTGTTCCTGTCGGTATTTGTTAAGTAAATATTCAAGTAAAATGTTTCAGGTACAAGCTTATCCGCAAATAAATCAGAGAAAGGTCACATTGTGTATTCCACTAAGCCAAAGATTTTATTCTGTGACATTAAGATTCCCCATGGTGAAGTTCTGAAATGTAAGTACTTTACTTGATATCTCCTTGTGCAAATCATGCATATTTGTTTCTTTTATTTTGTGCATGTTTGTTACTGTTTATTTCTTACAGGAGTTTAAATCAAATGATTCGTGTTAGCAAAGTGTAAGGAGGAACTCGGCCCAATAGTAACCGAAATTCCAATAAACGGAATTTTGGTAAGAATAGATGCATCAAAACAATTGACTTTTTATGCTGATTCAAAATATATAAAATTCGATGTGTTTAATGTTAATCATCAGAAGCCACGAGCCTGAAAAAGTTTGCCGGATTTTCGAAAAAGGGGAAACAGCCCCAAAAAGTGTGGGGATTTTAGTCAAAATCACAACATTGGATTCAGAAAATCTCCTACCTACAAAATGTGGAAGTTCGTTCTTTTTTGACAGAGGATAGATCATGTATGCTTGTTAATTTGCCATTGTCTTTTTTCTGGGGTGATCATTAACCAACCAATGGTCCTTGAAAATGAAAGGGCTCATTTGCCCAAAGTTCAACTGCCCTTTTTCAATGATCAAAAAGACATCCAATGGTCAAAATTTATAGATAGCCATTTGATTCAGCATAATTGAAAGGTCTAATAACTAAAACTTTGGGGATGACAAGACCCCTGTAGTCCCTTGGGAAAGGGATGTGTTTCACAATTTGTCTAATGTTCACAAAAAATTTTTTTTTTGGGGGGGGGAGAAATTTACAAAATTCTTTTGGGATGAGTTTTCTGCGGGGCAGATTTTCTGTGGAGAGAAAAAATTTGGGCGTGGGGAATTTTCCGGGAGTGATTTTACCCGGGAGGGGGAGGGGAAGAAGATTTCCTGGCATTGTTTAAAAAACCGTCAAAAACGAAATAAAAATATTTTTTTAGCTGAAAGTAAGAAACAAGGGTAAAACTTAAAAAGTTGATAAATTATTCCATATATGAGGAGGGGGGGCTGTCCCATTATCAATCCCCGCTCTTTACGTTAAAGTTTTAGTCTTTGTCACAATTCTTTAAGAAAGAATTTTCCTTAAGAAAAGGGCATTGAATTTGAATGCAATTTTTTAAAGAATTTGAAGACTTCATCAAGGAGAATTTAAGAAGGTGCAGGCCCCACATATTTGGAATAATTTCCTTTTTTTAGCTTTACTGTTGCTCCTTACTTTGAGCTGAATTTTTATTATTATTATTATTTATTTATTCCTACTAGTAGTGATACATTTCCCATTACAAATTTCCATTTTGACTACAGAAGTAATAAGCTTAGTTTATATTACAAATATTAAGGGTTCGGCTATTTTTGCCAGATATGCAGTGCAAGGTTATCTTTTAAAACTTTATGTTTCTTAACATTATGTGTATTCTGTTCATTATTTTTGTATAAAAAGAGAAATATAGAGAAAATGCAGGCCGATTAATATAAAAGTGCAATAAATTGACGCATGTTCCATTTAGTATCTGTTTAGTTATGCTTCTGTTTCACTTGTGTTTCCGTTAGGTAAGTCGTTCCATAGTAAATTTATAATGTAGCTACTGATTTTGTCTCGATTTTTTCTTGTGTCAAACTGTGCTGGTTGTTTTGTCTGTTGCATTATACCGTCTGTGACTATAATGTCTAAATGCCTATAACTATAAATGTGACAATGTCTGTGTCATAAAATGTCTATGACTGTTGAAATGACTTAAAATGAAATAAATCTGCGGTGGAATTTATGCTGTACAATAACCCAACAGCCTTGGGGAATTGATCTGTGCCTCTAGAAGTAATTTAGTCAAAATGGTATGTATATATATATATATATATATATATATATATATATATATATATATATTTAATTTGTATATTTAATATATATATATATATATATATATATTATATATATATATATATATATATATATATATATATATATATATATATATATATTTCGTTTTTAGCCTTAAACAATAATTAAAGAAAGAAATTTTTTTTTCAATCTAAAATTTAGGGCGACTTTAAGATTCAAAATGAGAGAAATCGGTTTGTATATTAGGTGGGTTGTCCCTTCCTAAACCCTCGATTTTTACGATAAAGCGCTAATATTTGAAAAAATTATTTCTCATTCAAATTCAATGGCCTTTACGTTTGACCAGTCTCTCTTAAAGAATAGTGACAAAAGTGAAACTTTATCGTAAAATACAATGGTTGAGGAAGGGGCAGCCCTCATTTACGTAATAATTTCTGTTCGTTTTAAGTTTTGATGTTATTCCTTACTTTCAGTTGAAAAGCTTATTTTCTTTAATTTAATTTCTGAATGTCTTTCAAATTGTACTAGAAAATCCAGTTTCCTTCACCACTGTGTAAGATTTCTCCGGGGAACTTTTCTCCCCCAAGGGAAACTCTCTCCGTTGACCTCCCTCCCTCCTTATTGAAGGAAATTCCACCTCAAATTTTTTTTTGCAGATTTGCCTCTAGCGAATAATATATGTGAACAGTGGGCAAATGCATAACTTAAAGCCCCTTCCTCAAGGACTGGGGGGGGGTCATGAAGTTTCTAATTTATGGCCAAACCACATTGTAGTCATTGCTGTGAATAAAATCGAAACTGTAAACTACAACTACACCCTCAATAATGTATCAGTTCGTAATTTTTTGAACTGAACGGCACTCGACTCTAAATCGTAATCTTCAGGAAAAATGCGGATTTTTCGGAAAAATTAATTAAACTAATTCGGAAAAATTAGAAAAAATGCGGTATTTGTAACTTACGAACGGGTGATCAGATCTTAATGAAATTTGATATTTAGATGGATCTTGTGCTTCAGAGCTCTTATTTTAAATACCGACCAGATCCGGTGACATTGGGACAGTTGAAGGGGGAAACCGGAAATCTGGGAAAACCTGAAAATTGAGGTATCTTTATCTTACGAGTGGGTCATCGCATCTTAATGAAACTTGATATATGGAAAGATCTTATGTCTTAATGTTTATATAATCTTAATGGCTTAATGTTTTAAGATTAAAAAAAAAGAAGTTACAAAAAGCCATTTTTCTTGTTGTATGATGGATCTGATGAAGGATACCGTATTAGTAGATAGCACCAGAGAGCGAAGTAATGTTAATGTAGCCTTTTCATTGCCATTTTATTTTTCTATCTCTGTATTACAAGTATGACGTTAAAATCAAGCAAAAACAGATATCCTTCATGAATATTGGTGTTTATCCACAAGTGTCGAGTATGGATTTTTTTGGTAATCTTTGATTTTTTTTTTTTTTTTCAGTTGCATTTGAGTTTGTACTTCCTCAGGACTTGCCACCATCACACAATGGCTCTACAGTGAGATACAGTTATAAAATTAAACTCGCTGTCCAAAGAGTTGGCGAATCGATCAAATTTATGCAACTTCCTTTTCGAGTTCTTTCTGTTAAAGGTATTGATTTATTCTTACCATTCTTAAGCAAAATGCTTAGATTTTTCAGACAGTATTTCTACAATTTACGAAATCACAATTTTATAAATAAATATAAAATAATAAATTCTCAAGTAGGTAGAAAATAGAAAATGACGCATCTAGAATTATCTACTAATGATAAGCATATTGGTGGGGTAAGATTACAGTTATTCTGTAAATATAAATTAAATTTTATTTCTGTAGTATCACTATTTGCAGTTTTTTTTTCTGGCGAAGCTTCTTTTTTTAGTCTAATTTTTAAATTAAGTTATTTCTGTTTATCTATGATTTGGATTGTAATTCATGTCACTTTAGGTGATCGAAAAATAAACTTGTGTTTTTTTTGTATTTGGATGCATTGCTTGAGTGAAGA
This sequence comes from Artemia franciscana, assembly GCF_032884065.1. NCBI lineage: Eukaryota > Metazoa > Arthropoda > Branchiopoda > Anostraca > Artemiidae > Artemia > Artemia franciscana. Next base: position 23,929,442 of record NC_088863.1, on the reverse strand, counting down.
CAAAAAGAGGCCTTAGTTCTTTATTTCAATATCTCGTCTGATGCTAATATTCATTGACGATTATTTTATTTGAGCGTTGGTTCTGTCGCTTAATTTTAATTGAATAAAATAAATTTCATGACAAAATTAAGGGAGGGAAATGACAAATTTTGTTTTTATGTTTTATTCTAAATTGTTAATAATAATTTACAAAACCAAAACACCATGGTAGGTTGAGCTATTTTATTTTTTGTTCCCTTGTTTAAACGTTATCCCTGAAAAATTCTAATAAGTTCTGAACCGATAATTAGTAAGTTTAAACGAACATTATGTCTAAAAAACAACTATGAAATATGTTTTATTTCAGCATCATCATTTTCACTGATATTGTTTTTCTAAGCATAAGATATAGGGGGGTAGGAATTACTAGAAGGTAGGCTTTCAGAAAACAGAAGAAAGTTTTTGTTCTTATGTATTTCAGTTACCTCCTCAATATTGCCGAAGTCACGATTATGTTGACCAATCCCTAATATCTAGACCTTTATGCGATTCTGTTTTAATCCCTCTAGTTATTTTGAGCGTTCCAGCTAACACGCCAAGTGTGTTATCTTTGTACTGACCTATGTTTATTTGGAGGACTAATTCTCAGATCAAGCTTGGTGTGCAACCCCTTGGGTATGGGAAGATAGGAATAGACTAATGATTTTTTGAGACAAATATCCTTTCTGAGCACAACCCCCCCTTCCCTCCCGCAATCGCCTAGTTTCAAGTAGAACTGCTTTTTCAGTCTTTTAATTCTTGAAAAAAATACTTTGTGCTGCGATTTTTAGTACATTTAAACATCACATTAAGCAGCAATTTAAAACGATTGCAAAGGAAAATAATGGAATAAAACTTTTAGCTTCAAAGTTTCATAATCTTTTGAGAGTCTGGTTCAGCAGTAGAAAGGTTGGCTGTCGGCTAACGTCCCTTGATGTAATCTTGAAAAAATAACGATAAATGGTTGTGCAGACACGGGATAGAAAACACGATTGAGCTAAATTGGAATAACGAAATTATCATGTATGGGAACATAGGAATAGGCTAGTAATTTTGTGAGACAAATATCCTTTCTGAAACAACCCCCCCCCCCTCCCGTAATCGTCTAGTTTCAAGTGCGTCTGCTTTTTCAGTTATTTAATCCTTGAAAAAATGCTTTTTGCTGTAATTTTTTGGATATTTAAACATCATGTTAAGCAGCAATTTAAATCGATTGCAAAGGGAAATAATTGAATAAAACTTTTAGCTTCAAAGTTTCGTAATCTTTTGAGAGCAGACATGGGATAGAAAACACGATTGGGCTATATTGGAATAACGAAATTATAATGAATATTTTAATATAGACTGCACAGTAGGATAAAAAAGTAGCCTAGTATAAGATTACTAGATGTCAATGTGATGTTAGATATCCTTCTAATATTTAATATCGTTAAATACTTAAATCATCAGGGGAGGGGTAAATTAATCTTTCTCAAAGGACGAGTAGTATTGGCACACTCAAATATATGAGTATAATAGTTACTTGGCTTATTGTCTATTCCCCCTGATCCTATGGGAGAATGTGCTATGTTAACAAAGAGAAAGCAGCTTTTATAGAAGAGGAAGAGGATCGATTATCTTTCCTGGCATGATTTGAAAAACGATCAGAAATTAAATAAAAGAAAATTGTATTCTAAATAAACGGAAGGGTAAACATGAAACCTTAAAACGAATAGAATTTTTCCTAATAAGAGGGTGCTGCCTTTTCTCAACCCTCAGTCTTGACGCTAAAGTCTGACTTTTTGTTATTCTGTTTGTTTGTAGTCTTAATGTTTATCCTTATTTTCAGTTGAAAAAAATTTCTTTTTTTTATTTAATCCATACTAGGATCCGTTGTTGTATAGTACAAAAATTTCGTGGTCACAGAGAGCTGCAAGAAATAGCTTTCAGTGCATCCTTTTTGTCATTGTTTCAATTAAGTAAAATTGTCTCTCAGAGGGTTTTTTTATTCTAAGGCAAACGCGGAAGTGGAACATATAACATTCTTCCTTTTCGAAATGGTGATGATTGTTGATCCACTAATAGAACTTGTATGTTTAAAATAGCTGCAACACTTCAGGGGGGAGTGAACCTGGCCTTTCTCCGTACTTTATGGCTTTCCTGGCCTTTACCTCTCTTCATGGCCTTTCTCTGTACTTAGCAATCAAAAGTTAGTTTTGTTTACCTATTTCTTATAAGTAAATGTATTACTTGCAGGCATCCCTCTTATTAGCACTGAAGTTGAATCTCCACCTATGAACCCTTTTCTTCCTAGACAAATTACACAGGACTATGGAAAACTAACTCTTGATATATTAACAGTAAGTCGAACTGTTCCTAATTTTTCCTTTAGTTAGAATGATTTGACTGCAAAATCATGAGTTTAATGAGTCAATTTTGGTTATGTATGGTGGAAACGCAAATTAAAACCTATTCTGATTTCGTGTAATGTTATCGTTGAGTGCCTGGGAAGAAAAAAAAAGCTTATTTCAAGATATTACATGGGTACGGAATATAAGTAGCGTACAGAAAAAGAGTACAAATTTGTCAACGCATGCGCCAGGTTAAAGTTGAATTGAAAAGAAATGTAAGTTTTGTTAAGGATTTTAGAATATAAATAGAAAATGAGATACTTCGTTTGGTATTATCCTTTTAACCAAGTGTGGAGAGTCTTTTTTGTCGTACTATGCAATACGCTTCGAAAAATTGATTTAAAAGAGCCATTCAACTAAATTTTTCCGAAATTCTAGTTACTAGGAGTGCATACAAAAACCGCAATAACAAACAAACGACGCCTTAATAATATAAAAAACTTAAAGTTTGTCATCAAGCTTCGGCTTCATCTACAAAGGTAACCACAATAGGTGAGTATAAACTTATCAATGGCCCCCTCGCTGAGTCTGTCGCCAAAGAATGCGCGTTTTTGGTTTGTCTTGACACTTTCGGGTACCATAACTCGTTGAAGTACCTTCAAAACTATCTATATTTTATAATATTATTTTGTAATAAAACTTGATTCTATAATGCTGTCAAAATACCTTGAGAACATTTGCAAAATATGAATTATAAAAAAAGTCAAAGTAAATATGGTCACATTGATAAATTTTCCGGTAGGGGAAGGGGGAGAGCCAGCAAATACTTTCTTCCCCTTTTTGAACCAGGACTAGACCTCCCTGATGGAATAGCTCACATTTCATGTGTAATAAGTTTCAATGATTCAAGTGTGTACCATTCAATCAGGGAGACCTAGGCATGGTTGAAATAGTGGCTATTTTTTTTTTAACTTTTCATGAAAATGGGTAATTTTTTGCAACAAAATCGATAGATAGAACCAAAATTACGATTCCATAATTGAATGTTACCAGACAAATATAGTTTTTCATATTTTCTGTAATTTTGTTGCCTGTTGTAGGAAGCTTGATATTTAATTTATTTGTTTATCTAATTTGGGCATTCGTCCAAAATAAGGTGATTCGTTTTTTAAACTCGTTTTGTGAATTCTTTGTAGCATTGGCAGTGGCGTTGCTACTATAGGTGCCACCCTGGGCGGAATTCACGTGCTGCCCCCTTTCTGAGTCAAATTAATAACCAACCCCATTCCATGCTTTTAAACGGACTATTTTAAAAAATGATGGCGATCAATTTTATTCAGCTGTGTAGATTCTTTTTTTCGTGAACGTGATATAATAGAGGGGAACAGTTATTTACACAATTAATAAAACATAATAAATTATTAAATTATATCCATGGTGCTCTGGAATGAAAACAAATTGATAGTATAAACTCCAGAATTCTGACTCATTGTGTGTGGTACCAAGGTTTTAGAGGCGTATCCATCTTTAAAATGAGATATAGTGCTCCCCATACAAAGAAAGTGATTTTCCTTGCTGTTCAAGCTGGGGACTGTGATTCTCTTATACAAGATTTTAACTATGTTTAAGAGCTTTCAGGATCTTTTTAAAAATTCCCGTAAATTTTTTTTTCGGAATAAGCTATTACCATAAAGATTAAATGAAGCAGAAGTTTTATTCATTGACCAAATTCAATTTTTTGGTTCTCTCTTCCTAGACAGTTTTTATTCGTGGTTCATTATTGCGTGGTAGTTTTTTGTGGTTCACTCTTTACTAGGTCGCAGCTATCACTGCTGTGATTTTTATCATTAGAGGCGTATCCATAAAAATATTTTTTAGAGGCGTATCCATCTTTAAAAAGGAGATATAGTGCTCCTCATACAAAGAAAGTGATTTTCCTTACTGTTCAAGTTGGGGAGTGTGATTCTCTTATACAGGATTTTAACTATGTTTAAGAGCTTTCAGGATCTTTTTTAAAATTTCTGTACATTTTTTTTTCGGAATAAGCTTTTACCATAAAGATTAACTGAAATAGAAGTTTTTATTCACTGATTAGATTCAATTTTTAGTTCTCTCTTCGTAGACAGTTTTTATTCGTGGTTCATTGCTGCGTGGTATTTTTTTTTGTGGTTCACTCTTTACTAGGTCGCAGCTATCACTGCTCTGACTTTGACGGCCCTTCGCTTCCTTTAACTTCGAACTCTGAAGTTGTATTTGAATTAACAGGTTGTTTTAATTTCTCAACAGAGAATTTTCACAACAAAGCTTGGCAAAGAGAGCTTCACGTTTCTTTTATAGCTCATTCGACTTTGGCACTAGCAATTTCTGTTTCTAAACGCTGACCTCGCTTTACCACGCTGTATCTAATGGTTATTTCGATGGACTCACAATTTGGAATTTGATCTCCTCTGGTCGTAATACCAGAGGAGAAACTTTACTACCATGTTCTCTTCTTCCAATTTCTCCATACCGCCCTCACAAAAGTCCCACCCGGGTGGTCTCTCCCCTGAAATCCCTAGTTACGTCACTTCTGAAATAGTGTTTTGCCTTATTTCTCTAACGTTATTGTTGTTTTTTTTTTTTCAAACAGTTCGTGGTAACGAACTGTAGTAAGGAGCGACCCGGCTCAATAGTAAACGAAACTCTAAAAAACGGAATTTTGATGCTAAAATATACATCAAAAGAATCAGATTTTCATGTTGATTTTAAATATATAAGTTTCATCAAATTTAGTCTTTGTCATCAAAAGTTTCGAGCCTGAGAAAATTTGCCTTATTTTGGAAAACAGGGGGGAACACCCCGTAAAAATCATTGGATCTTAACGAAAATCACACCGTCGCATTCGGCGTATCGGAGAACCCAATAGTTAAAATTTCAAGGTCTAATCTACAAAAATGTGGGATTTCGTATTTTTTGCCAGAAGACAAATCACGGGTGCGTGTTTATTTGTTGTTTTTTTTTGTTTTTTTTTCCAGGGGTCATCGTATCGACCAAGTGGTCCTAGAGTGTTGCAAGAGGCTCATTCTAACGGAAATTAAAAGTTCTAGTGCCAATTTTAAGTCACCAAAAAATTGGAGGACACCTAGGCCCCCTCCCACGCTCATTTTTTCCCAAAGTCAACGGATAAAAATTTTGAGATAGCCATTTTGTTCAGTATAGTCGAAAACCATAATAGCCTTGTCTTTGGGGATATCTTACCCCCCCCCCCCACACAGTCCCTGGAGGAGGGGCTGCAAGTTACAAACTTTGACCAATGTTTACATACAGTAATGGTTATTGGGAAGTGTACCGACGTTTTCAGGGGGATTTTTTTGGTTTAGGTGTGGGGTTCAGGGGAGGGGCTTATATGGGAGGATCTTTCCTTGGAGGAATATTTCATGGGGGAAGAGAAATTAAATGAAAAGGGCGCAGGATTTTCTAGCATTACTATTAGAAAAAAAAAACAATGAAAATATAAACATGAAAAAGTTTTTTCAATTGAAAGTAAGGAGAAGAATTAAAACTTAAAACGAACAGAGATTATGACGCATATGAGGGGTTCTAAAAATATTTTTGCATAAAGAGCGAGGTATTTAGGGGGAGATAAATACTTCGCTCTTTATGCTAAATTATTTTTAGTAATTTCAACTATTTATTCTACGGCCTTTCTGATTCAGGGGTCATTCTTAAAGAATTGGGACAAAACTTAAGATTTAGTGTGAAGAGCGAGGTATTAACGAGGGGACAAACCCCCTCATATATAATCAAAAATATAAGAATATAAAAGTTTGTTACGTAAGTTAATTCTTAAGTTACGTATATTTTTTACTAATAAAAACGTTCATTAAAAATTAAAAGTTCTAGTTGCCTTTTTAAGTAACCGAAAAATTGGAGGGCAGCTAGGCCTCTTTCCCCACCCCTTATTTCTCAAAATCGTCTGATCAAAACTAAGAGAAAGCCATTTAGTCAAAAAAAGAATTAATATGCAAATTTCTTATTAATAATTTATGTACGGAGAGCCAAAATCAGACATACATCAATTCAAAAACTTTCAGAAATTAAGTTTTTTGAAATGAAAGTAAGGAACGACATTAAAACTTTAAACGAACAGAAATTACTCCGTATATAAAAGGGGCTTTTCCTCCTCGACACCCAGCTCCATGCGCTAAAGTTTGATTCTTTTTCGCAACTCTACTTTTTAAAACAATAAAAAACTTTAGCGTAAAGAGCGGGGTGTCGAGGAGGAAAAGCCCCTTTCATATACGGAGTAATTTCTGTTCGTTTTAAGTTTTATTGTCGCTCCTTACTTTCATTTCAAAAAACTTGTTTTTTTTTATTTAATTTAAGAAAAAATGACTATATTTTGTTTTTTTTATACCTTCAAGCTTAATTTTTGTATTTTTGAACTAACAGCAGAGCTTGTTGAAAAGGAGAAGGAAAAAATGTTGCATATACTCTTTTGCGAGAATTGGAGAAGAACCGGTAAACCATTTCACTTCCTTCTCCTGATATAATAAGAAATCCATTTTGAGACTTAGTGCTAGGAGTATGGGTAACTATGGTATGAGCTACCCACGCTCTGTAACTTCGTATTTGAGCGCAAAACAAAGTAGAATCTGAAGGGATTCCAAGTCCTTATATACTAGGAGGTGGCAGCTTTTTATTAGCGTAAACTGATCAGAGATGAAATTAGGCATCTTTAAGGGGAGAAACTCACAGGCATTTAGTTTGGAGAGGGTGCACTTTCATAAAAGAATTTCTCAAGGATTTCTAGATAAGGGACCTCGTGTGCGAATGTGTTAGCAAGTAGAGCGAATGTGTAAGGATCCTCCCCCCTCCGTGCCTTAGTCAACTACTCTATGAATCTTCACACGGATATTTGTCTCATATTAATTTTTTACTGCAAAGAATTGCAACTTTTACCCAAGAAACGAATACATACTTTAATTTAAAGTTTAGGGGTCATTCTTTTAGTCCAGGGCTTCTAATATTAAAGATGTTCAATTAAATTAATTTAAGAAATTCATTTAAGAATTCAAATTAAAGATGCTCTCTATTGTTACTGATTTAGAAACAATAAAGCTACGCTTGGTGGCAAATATTTTCTCTATTTTCACACTTTTAATTTAATTTCAATTAATTTTTAATTTTTAATTAAATTAGGGGGGCTATGTGGGAGGATCTTTCCTTGGAGAAATATGTCATGGGGGAACAGAAATTCAATGAAAAGGGCTCAGGATTTTCTAAAATTACTATAAAAAAACAATGAAAAAATAAACATGGAAAAGTTTTTTCAATTGAAAGTAAAGAGTAGCATTTAAACTTAAAACGAACAGAGATTATTATGCATATGAGGGGTTCTAAAAATACTTTAGCATAAAGAGCGAGGTATTTAGGAGGAGATAAATACCTCGCTCTTTATGCTGTAGTATTTTTAGTAATTTCAACTATTTATTCTACGGCCTTTCTGATTCAGGACTCATTCTTAAAGAATTGGGACAATACTTACGATTTAGTGTAAAGAACGAGGGTACAAACCTCCTCATATACACAATAAAAATTAAAGAATATAAATGTTTGTTACGTGAGTCAATTCTTAAGTTACGTATATTTTTTCTAATAAAAAAATTCGTTAAAAATTAAAATTTATAGTTGCCTTTTTATGTAACCGAAAAATTGCATGGCCTCCTTCCCCATCCCTTATTTCTCAAAATCGTCTGATCAAAACTAAGAGAAAGCCATTTAGCCAAAAAAGGAATTAATATGCAAATTTCATTTTAATAATTTATTGGTGGAGAGCCAAAATCAAACATGCATTAATTCAAAAACGTTCAGAAATTCCATTAAAAAACTAGTTTTTTTTAACCGAAAGTAAGGAGCGACATTAAAACTTAAAACGGACAGAAATTACTTCGCATATGAAATGGGTTGTCCCCTTCGCAATCCCTCGCTCTTCACGCTAAAGTTTGACTCTTTTCCACAATTCTGCTTTTTAAAACAATTAAAAGCTTTAGCGTAAAGAGCGAGGTATTGTAGAGGGGACAACCCATTTCATATACGGAGTTATTTTTTGTTCGTTTTAAGTTTTAATGTCGCTCCTTACTCTCAGTTAAAAAAAAACTAGTTTTTTTAATGTAATGTTTCATTGAGACCTAGCATTAGCTTCATTGTATACGACTAAAATAAGTGTTAAAGCCAATATTAGTGTCCTCTGTAAAATTTGACATTTTTGTCAAGCCTTGGAATAAGGTGTGAAGAGGAAGACTGCAATATTTATAATGTGTTTAATGATAATGTAATAAGTTTATTGCCGATTAGCCCAGCTGGATTTTAACCTGGGACCATCTTGATTCTAAAAATGTCATTTATGAGCGTAAGCATTTCCCGGGGCTGTTTTCCTATAGACGTAGGCCTAGTATTAAATTTATAGTTACGAGAAAAAGTGTCTAAATCAATTTTTGTTTTTATTTTAAAATTGGACTTTTTATCAATTTTCTACACCAGGTGTGCAGAGGGAGACCAGGACATGTATAATACGCTTAGTAACGATATATTGTGTTTAATGACGTTAGTACCCAACTTGATTTTATCCCGGGACCCTTTTGATTACAAAAATGCATGATTTGTCTACGTAAACCTAATTTGACCGGTGTTAGAGACATCCAAGACACATGCACAGACGGAGGGTTTGTCTTGTGCATATCCATATAGATGATTTAGTGAAAATTTTCTGGTCAAATAAGAGTTGAGGATGTTGTAACTGAATTTCCTTTTAAGCCGCTTTCCTAATGACGATATTTTTTTTATTTGCAGAATCTAACCTCTCGCCGGTCTCCAGTTATATATAACATAGTTAATCAAAGAGGCAAAGTTGCCAAACTCTGCATATTTAAGTCTGTTTTTCGACTTGGTGAAGATATAATCGGCTTTTTTGATTTTAGTGGCTCCCAAGTACCCTGTTATCAGGTATGTATGCTGTTTTATTACCTTTTTTCTTAAAAATGAAAAGTTTTGTGCAAACAATATAGGAGAATTTGCCATTTTCTGATAATGAAAAAGCTAAAGAACTACAAGGACTTACGTTTTCAAAGTAACATGTTTTGATTTAGCTGAAACTGGGCATTTTTTAGTAGATTCATAATTAAATTTGGTTTGGACCCTGCACAGACTCGGATATTTCAGCATTTACTCAACATCTCTAAAAATTTACATGCTCCTTTCGTGGTGAAAATGTGCAGACTTGTTTTTCCTAATAAGTCTTTCACCCTGATTGCTCCCTCCAAGGTAATGAAAAAAGTCGAAAAGTTTAGCATGTCCTCTTTGGGTATTTCAAGAGGTTAAATTAGAGCCTCTTCATGTAAAATCACCAGATCTCTAGCAGCCATCTTTAGTCATATTTAGGCTAATTTTGGTAAATTGCCTGATTGTTACAAACTTAGCTTTATTACACCCCCACTCCTCAAATAAATCAAACCACTCCAGCTTTGTCAATATACGCCATATTACGCTTAGACAGTTCAATTCAAACTTTGCAAAAGATTTCTACTGGAGTCGGTGAAGATTTAACATTAACATTTCATGTGGGATCACATGGAAACACTGTCAGGACCACTTCTATACCTTATTACGATCAATAAATTTGGAAATGCACCCCCTCATAGATGAATTTATTTGACCGATGGGATTGATATTAAACAATGAAGAAATGAAGTATTAAAAGTAATCTTTTTGATATCCTCACCCGTGTTGCTGATGAAGCTAGCACTCTACTATCAATTCAGAGTTCAAAGTGTCAACATCTAAATCGGACATTGCATGGACATTATTAACTCAGTGAGTTTTATGTGAAGAAACAAAAATTTCGCAATAGGGATTATAGTGATCTATAATCCCTTCATACACTTATTGATCTACGTTTTACAGATATTGCGCGGACATTATTTATTAAGTAGGTTTTTTACGTTAAGATTTATTGTCATGTTGCAACAAGAATTTTAGTGACTTGGACTATGATTTCCAATTGTAAAGCGACAGCTGGCTGCATGATAATTAAGCAATGACAAGCTCTATTTTTGTGTGTCCAGTGTTGAACTTTTTGCAGTGGCCTATAGCGAAAGAAAAGGACTCGATCATTCAAATTGCTGCAAAGTTTCTTGGAAAAGATGCAATTAAGCATGCGATCCAGACGAGCAAAAATGCTTTTCAAGTGGACACTTTTGAAAAGCGAAGAGGTTTAAAGCCAGGTATATCTTTCCTGTCAGATAATTAGCGGCTTAGTGCAACGCGATGAACCTCCACCGCTTTTTGTCATCGTATATTCCTCGGATGTGTCATCATTCCCAAATGATGCACCTACGATTGTGGCTTCACGCTTAAACGAGTGCTTCCGTGTGCTAAGTTTCTTAGGGGAAAAACAAGAAACTTGCTTACAGGTTCCAGTCTCAACTGTCTGGCCATCACCGTCACCACGTCAGCCATCCACCTTTCCTGTCATGCTAATGAACATTTCTGCGAATGTTGACGTGCATAACCCGAAGAATCAGCGTGAATTTGTGCAGAAAATTGGCTTCACAAATAAAGTAAAGCACACAGTTAGTCGAAAAAATGGTATGGAAGTTCTTGAATAGTGCAACAGAACGTTGAAACTACAGAAGAGCTTGATATTGCAATGAAGTTTGGCCTCAAGATTGAATATTGCCTATTCCGAGTGATTCTGCCAATTGAAAAGCCTAAGCAGTGCCTAAATTGCCAAGGATATGGGCACTTCACAAGGGAGTGTAAGAACCCTGTCAAATGTAATAAATCTGGAGGTGATCACACTAACAAGGACCAAGCTTGTTCAGCTCAGATTGTTAAGTATGCTAATTGTGGAGGGAATCATCGGAGCAATAGCTTGGTGTGTCCGGTGCTTAAGAAGCACCTACCCATTCAAAGGGCCTCAGAAAGATTTAATTCATCTGCCCGTGTTTAATCATTAAGTGATGACGATTTCTAACTCAGTCATGTCGTTATTTTATCAAAATATTAATGGTGCTCGTGACAAGCTTGGAACCCTCGAAAGGCTTTTTAGTAGTTACGAAATTGAGTACATCACTGAACAACTTTTAAGTGCTTACGTCTCACAGGTAGAGCTCTCGCCTAACCACACGTTCTTTTTTGGTCCCCCAACTTGACATCTGGTCGTCCTTCTGGTGGCCTAGTAATTGCAGTAAATAAGTAGTTTTCTTGCTCTATTTTTGAATCTTGCGATATATATATTTCAGTTGATTTTGGTCCTTTTATTTTGAAGTGTGTGTATATGCCAACGAACTACCGTAATGAGTCCTCTTATCGTCAATTTGCCACAGCTTGTGCTTCGGTTTCTAAATCCATTCATAGGGTTCGGTCATCAAATAAGTCAATATTTATTTGGGGTGATTTTAACAAAGATCTAAAAAATGAGAATGCACCGCTTACTCAAATATTACTTTCCTTCCCTTCTAATGGCGTTTTTCTGCTACCAAAATCGAAGCCGTTTTCTTATGTGCACAACTCGGGCTCCACTTCCGATTTAGATTTCGTTCTAACAGACGACCACCAGATGCAGGGTACCATTGACGTTTCAAGCGGCATCCTAACAAGCGATCACTTAAGTTTGCAGTTTCGACTTATCTATTCTCTTCCTCTTCATGGGCAAAACCCTAAGTGGTTTTTTAAGCCTTGTTGTAATTTTCTTGATCTCTATCTGTATCATAGAACATTAGATTCTATGTTGTCGAAAATCCGGATTCCATTTCATCTTTTATGTACATCAATAAACGGGAACACTCGGGATTTGGATTTTATCTTGGCAGAATTAGTTCATTCAATCAAGGTCGCTGCTTCAGTCTCTCTTCCTTTAACTAAAGTTCGAGTTGGGACACGTAAAAAAAGGCGCAGTTGTACTTCAGTGTGCTAAACATCGACACAAGTTCCGGTTTAGTATTTTGACCGACTGCGGTTATGGTCAGGTAGTTTATTTCAAATCGTCAACTATACGAAGCGGGTATATAGAAATGCTGTGCGGCAATGGAAACGGGGTCAAATCTGCAATCTTTGGCGGTATTCTATAAATAACCCCCAGATGTTATGGTGTCACTTGTCAAAACTTACCTCGATTTCTTCGTCTGAGAACAATCCGATTGATCAAGGTTCATGGGAAAGTCATTTTTTCTCATTATTTTTGACGATCCACCTCCTCTTGACGCAACATGTACATAAAGTTAGACCATGCTAAAAACTATATCAGTATCACGCCAGCCTCTATTCTGGCACATATTTGCCGTATTAAATCAGTTAAAGCATCAGCTTGAGACTGCTTGCTACCCGAGCATCTGATATCCGGGACAGTAAAATTGTTCGAAAATCTTGCAATTTGTCTCAGACTTTTATCGTTCAGCAGCATATTCCTGATGCGCTATGTGAAGGTCTAGTAACGTGCATTTTTAAGAAAAATAAAGACCCGAAATCCTGTGATGCATATAGACCGATTACTGCATGCTCGACGATTGGAGCAGATTATCTGTAATGAAATTATCACAAAATGTGATCATGCCGATAACCAATTTGGTTTTCGGGAAGGTCTTGGCGTGCAGAATGCCCATGCAACTCTTCTAGCGATTCTTGAAAGGCATGAAAAAGCAAAAAGTAACCTCTACGTTTATGCCATTGACATTTCAAAGGCTTTTGACTACATTCTTCTCTTCCAAGCGATTCTGTCTCTCTTTAGAAGTGGAGTTAATGCCTTTGTTTCCCGCCTGTGGCAGTGGTGTCGGAACTCATCAATACAGATAAGTTTGCAAGGTACTGTTAGTAATCGTATTCATCTGCGCCGTGGTGTTAAGCAAGGTTCTGTTCTTAGTCCAGCAACATTTAATAACTCTATTAGATTAGTCGCTCGACGGATTCCACCCTGCTTATTCTAGTCATATATTGACGCAAGTCACTTGTCTTATGCCGATGACATTCTTCTCTTGGCAGATTATCTTGGGCCACTCCAGAATACTGTTGATGTTGTTTGCTCCGGACTGAAAGAAATCGGTCTTTCAGTTTCTACTTCCAAAACAGAGTTTCTCGTCTTTGGATCGGATGATGCCTCCAATGATACATTCCAAGTTGGTCCCGCCACAATCTTATCTTACACTTCACTTAGGTATTTAGGCCTTCCATTTGGAACTTCAATTAGATCCACTAGGCAGCTTATAATTGTTTCTTTGAAAGAAAAACTAAGAAAATCTTATTCTCTTCTCGCCAGGATAAAGAGACACTTTGATAAGAGAACCCTTGGTCGGCTATATAATGCGGTTTTTGCACCAAAGGAGTCTTTGACTCCTTTTTGGAAATTTTTCTCTACATCTGATAAGAAGCAAATCCGATCACTGTTCTATAGGTTCTGCAAGTATTTTCTTGCCTCGTTTGGACTCGTAATAGTCATATTTCATGACGGTACGGTGTTTTTGAGATTTGTCCAAAAAAGTGCCTAGGGTTCCTAGTTGTAAAATCTTATAATATTTGGCCCATTTATTAAAGCATGAAGAGGACGATGGAAAAGGGGGATTCAGTAATATTTATGGAATGTGCAGAAGAGAGCGGGAGTGAGTGAAAAGAGCCGTATAGGTACCGGCCGGCATATACGTCTTAAACTGCAGCTCAAGTACCCGCACTCCCCACAACACATAATTAGAATTAAGCATTTTCATAAGGAGAACCCATTGTTAGCTGATTGGATGATATTTTTATTTTTATCTGAATGTATTTTTGTGGTGTCAAAGAGGTGAATGGGCTGATTAGATAGTCTATATACCCTTACACAAATTTTAGAACTGGAACTGGATGCTGATTCAGTGTTCGAAAGTAAAAGTTGTCAAGAATTGTGCGTGATTTTTGTCAATTGTGCTTTTTTTGTTTTCTTTTCCTTATACTCCTCTTTAGCGCATTTTTATTGTGTACAGAGCGTAACAATGCATTAATATTGTTATCATTACCAACAAGTTCTTGAAATCTTTTCCTATTTTCCAATCCCCCCCACTAAAAAAAAGAAATGAGTGTGACCCACGCTAAACTTCTTCGTGTAGGTAAATATTTAATGTATTGGCATATTTGAAATATTGTTAAATAAGCCAACACATTACCTTTTGCTTTAACTCTTGAACAAATGAAGGACACGTACTCTCAACGTATACCTACTATTCATTTTGTCCCTGTTGGATTACGTAAAACTGGTGTTTAACTGAACAAAGCCTGCATCTTCTTTTCCATTCCAGCTTGTTTCTATTAGCTACTGTTATTTATTTTTCTCGTTTGCGTTCTCTCTTTCTTCTTTCAGTTTTTACGTATCCTTTTTTTATTTATTCTTTTTGTCAGACATTTTGAATTCGGTTTGTTGGTATTTTTCTTAGTCTCTGATTTTAGTTGTGAATTTGGCTCGTTTTAGCTTATGATGTCTTTAGTTTAACGTCGATATTTTCATTTAAATTTATTGTCGCTATTTTCAGCCGCAGTGATGCCAGATTTTTTCATAACGGATCAACATATAGTAATAAAATAAAGCAAGTTCAAACTAAGCCATGTCCTAAATGATAACCTCTGGACAAAATGTCTGCTAGCGTTTTTTTTTTTTTTTTTTTTTTTTTTTTTTTTTTTTTTTTTTTTTTTTTTTTTTTTTTTTTTTTTTTTTTTTAGAGGAAAGTTAGTATTACTGCATGCATTCAGAAAGGGAGACGATGTGGGAAGCTAATTTACTACGTTCTTTTGATTAATTAATAAAATTAAGAGGTATAGCTTGTTTAGTTGGATGACAGAAGGATAAACGCTCCTTTGGTATGGGCTTTTTCTTATCAATTTTCATGCTGAGTTTCTTTGAAACTTGTCTATTGTAAAATTTCAATAAAATTAAGATGTGGTGAGTGAACTTATAGAATAAGACGCTAGTTGGGAAGTATAGGGAACATTGATGCTTTATAGGATTTCTGGCATAACTGAGACCAGTTTAACATCAGCCTTATAAAAAATAAAAAGAATATGATAGATAGTTTTTTTTATGGGTGGGAACCCAGCCACACGGACAGCATCCTAGATATGGATCTTACCAGCTAAACCCATGTAAGCTTTACTTCTCCATTTCTTACTCATATTGTTTCTACTATTACACTTGGAATTTATTTTTTTAATGCTAAAGGGGAAAAGATCAAGTTTGTGCATCATTTGATTTAGTTCAAACACAGTGGCAGACACAATTCTTCTCTTTGGTTCTCATTCAGGCACCTAAGCTGGATCTCTTTCGAGGGTGGGCGAAATCAAAAAGAAACGTGAAAAATCAACAAAAATTGTTGAAATTATTCCAAAAATAACGAGATTCCGATTACAGTACACAGAAATGTTTACTAACTTTAACATTTGCTTAATTATGTATATTCATTTTATTTTTTCACTCTTCGTATTGTTTATCTAATGCAGCTTCAAACATTTTTGAAATTACGTGTGATTTTTCTCGTTATTTTTGACCTGGGATATATAGTCATATATTTAATAGATGTAGAGAAGATAATGCTGAAACAAAAATAGCTGATTAGAGCCTATCTTGGAGCTAAAAGAATTAATAAGTCGAGAGTTGTTGCTTTGACGGTAGATGGCGTGTTGAAAGGTATTTCGTAAATTTACAGTTTGGAAACCTTAACGCTGATAGAAAAGTTGAAAATAAAAAGGACATTGTACTATTTAAGACCATCCTAAAAATATTTGGAACCACTAATCCGTAAGAATAAGAACCCGATTCGAGACACGTCCTAAAATAAAAATCGACCCCAAACACGTACTAAAAAGATATATTTCAAGAATTTAAACCCAAAACTATCTTTTCCAATGTTAACAGATTATTACTTTGTCCTATCCACGTGCGTTATGTATTCTCTTCCCCATATAACAAGATATTTTTTTTTAATCACAAGCCCTGAAGGGCTGAATCCGTATTTCAGCGTAAAACAACAAAATCCAGACAAGAACGTCTAAAAAAGTTTAAAAACAACAAGTATGTTAATCCACACGTATCTAGTTCAGAAACTTGGAAATTCCGACGGGTCGATATCAGAGATACCCCGACCCTCTCCTGAATGTGGCAACCTCATCCACTAATAAGAAAACAAATAAGGACAATGTGATTAGAAGACTTTCATCGTTTAGTTTTCATTCATATCAAGTTCCATTTCACAAGAGCCGTACATTTGGAGCATATGTGCAAATTTAGTGGGAGATCCCCGCCAATGGTTGCGCTTGTAATTTTGAGGAATAAACCGCTATCAACCATTTGGTAATTTTATTTTCTTGGCAGTGCCTTATTACTCTGCAGTCAGAGGAATAATTATATTACTCTGTAATTTTGAGGAACAAACCGCTATCAAACATTTGGTAATTTTATTTTCTTGACAGTATCTTATTACTCTGCAGTCAGAGGAAAAGAGAGATGCAGGAGACAAAGATTCGAAAGAAGCCAAAGAGCCTTCTCAACTGTCCAAGCCAGCCGCTAAAAACGTCATTCCCCATGCCAAATGTCATGAAATGTGTCTTGGTCTTCAGCATACAAATTTTTCGGTACCAATTCCTTTGCATGGAACACAGACTTTTCACGAACTTGGAGGTAAATTAGTTTTTTTATATTATTATTTCTACTTTTTTAAGAATTCTCACTTAGTATTTGAGTTATGAACTCCTTAAGAAATACTGAACTAGTGCTATGTGTTTTCTTTCTCTGTGGACCTTTTTTTCCTCTCAGTTTTTCTATCCATCAAAATTCACCCGGTTCCTTGCTTCTAACTGTTCTGTCATGCCAAACGTAAAAGGCACACCTCTATTTTTACCTTAGAAATATTTAAGAATTGTCCGATTTCATTTATAAACATTAATAGGGAGATTGAAACCCTTCAGAGAGCTTGATATTGATCCAGTCTGATTGACCGAAGTACACAGTACTATAATAAATCTTCTAGGCATAAAAGGAGCCCTAACTTGAGACATCTATCGAAAAAACTTGGAATTGAGGTTAAGACCCTAACTTAATGACTAATCTCAAAAACTGAACTCAGTAGTTAGAACCAGGAAAAAGAGCAAATTAGTGCCAATACCTTGCAGTGCTAATAAGTTTAACAATTCATTTCTGTAGTTCTTTACTAGTTCATGTAACAAAATGCAACTTTTAATAGTGCATGCCCTAACTTGAAGCATATTATTCAAAAAAGTAAGAATTGAGATTGAAGCCCCTTACCTTAATGACCAGTCTCAAATACTTAAATCGTATTTTTCATTTATTGAATTTTTTGTTGTCATATTTCCTGGGTTTCCTTATTTATATTAAAATTTGTCTTTAAACGAAGTTAATTTTTCTGTAGTTCAAAATTTCTTTGCATTTCCGTTTCTCGACAAAAATATTTATGTATTTGAAGAACAATGATTACATCCTTTAGCATGGGGTTTCATATACGCGGCCTATAATACCCTATTGGGTAGTTTACGCTACCCGGCTATTCTATTGAGTAGATTAGCACTACGAAATTATTTCATTTGGGTTAAGATGAGACTTTTAGTCTCATGTAAGGAAACCAGAGAATCTGAAAACCTAATGGGAAAAAATGTCCATAATTTTCGATCCGTATCTACGCACCATCATTTGAGGCTTGCGACATCAACTCAAGTTGTTTATTCTCGGCGATGAACCTCTAAGGTCTCTTGTATACTTATCTCAATGTTTCTGTAACACTCAGATATGCTCAATCTATTATTCGAAAATAACATTGCCCCAGGGGATCCACAAGGCCTGAATATTAGTTTTTAACATTGTAAGGGAACACGTTTTTCCAATTCCCCTATCCCCTCGCCAGGAAAGTTGCACACGCTAATCATGATTCGAAGTAATTCACCCTACTCGTCTAAAAGATTGATAAGTTTAAACAGAAGGGGAATCCGAAGGCTTTGGGTTTTGCAGAGTTATCTAACAGAGGCAGACCTCAGAGGTTCAGCAGTGTATCTAAGAGTTACGGCTCTGAATATTTGCATTGAAATCAGAGTCAGACTAAAGTCAGAGCATTTTTAGAGCTAATGATTGATATAAAGAAGGGTTCTCGGTGTCCAATAGTAAAAATGTGACTTGTGTATTTTAGGGTAAAGACCTAAAAAAGGGATTACTTCACTATTTAGTGGTTGCCCAGTTTGTTTTCGGGTATGTTAAGGCAACAGGCATTGAACTGAGCTTCCCTATTTAACACTTGTTCCCTTTTTTCTTATTGTCTTTTATCAAAGAGTTCGTGGTGACGAACTATAAGTAAAGAGCAATACGGCTAAATGGTAACTGAATAAAAAACATAATTTTTGATAACAATAAATACATCAAAAGAGTTGAATTTTTATGCTGATTCCAAAATAAATAAAGTGTATTAAGTTTAATGTTACCCCCAAAAAAAGTTACGAGCCTGAGAAAATTTACCCAATTTTCAAAAGAGGGAGGAAACACCTCCAAAAGGTCAAGCGATCTTGGTAAAAATCACCATTAGATTCAGCATATCAGACAACCTTGCTGTAGAAATTTTAAGCTCCTATATACAAAACGTGGAATTTATCATTTTCTGCCAGAAGAATTTTCACGGATGTGTGTTTATTTGTTTGTTTTTCTTCTTTTTTTTCCCCAGGAGTTATCGTATAGAACCAATGATTCTAGAATATCAGGAGAGGGCTCATTTGGTTGGAAATAAAAGTTTCTAATGTTTTTTTAAGTGACCAAAAATAATAAAGGGCAACCAGAGCCCCCTTTCCCCCAGAAACACCCGATAAAAATTTGAGATAGTCAATTGATTCATCATAGTTGAAAGGTCCAGTCACTATGCATTTGGGGGTGACGTGACCTACCACAGACCCTAGGGAAAGGGCTGTTAGTTACGCAATTTGTCCATTATTCGCTTATACATCTAGCATTTGGAAATATACGGAGATTTTTTTTGGGCGGGGGGAGTCCACAGGGAGAATTTTCGGGGTGGAATTTTCCAGTGGAAAATTTACAGGGGGAAGGGGATTTCCTGGCATGATTTGAAAAACGGTCTGAACTTTAAGACATAGAACTTTAAAGACATAGTCAAAAAGAACTTTAAGATATAGAGGGCGAAGGATAAGGAAGGGGCAATCCTCCTTGTATACATAATAATTTCTGTTCGGTTTAAGTTTTAATGTTGCTCCTTACTTTCAGTTGTTGTTTTTATTTTATTTAATTTCATGCAAAACTGAAAATATAAATGATGATGTGGGAGGAGTCCAGAAAAGAGTTGCTATGATCCTCCTTGGAGAAAATTCGTTAATTATAAATCTGCTCTTGAGGCAATTTCTCCTTCCTAGTTCCAACCACCGACATATTTTAGCCCCTGCTGCCAACTCAGCAGTTAGCTACAGGAAGAAGAGCGCATTAGTGCCAATACCTTCTAGAACTAACTAGTTTAATAATGTATTTGGGCCGGGCGTTTAATAAAATGTCCCAAAACTAAGATGGTAAAAGATAGTGCCTTTTAGTCTGCAGTTTTTTCAAAGAATGCGAAAGCTATTTTGAAAAAAAAATACTGATTTTGAAAAAGAAAATTGTCTAGGTATAGGCCTCGAAGTCAAATGACTACATTGAATTATTTATTTTTGTTTGTAACTCCGCAAAGCTCGTAAACAATTGTACAACCAAATTGTAAATGCGAATATGTAAGTAATTTTCAGTAAGAGCTGATGCGAGTAAACCAAAACAAAGCCAAATAGATTTCAGTTGATGTTGCTGTGAAATGAAATAAATTATTGGTAAAGCACTTCACTATCTGCAGCAACACCCGAGAATAAACAAATCTATACTTAGTTTATGAATGCATTAATAAAATTGTTGAACATTACTTATGTTGGGGTATTGATACTTTACAAAATCAAACAGCTTGTGCTAACAAACTGTAAGTAAGGAGCGACTCGGCCCAACAGTTACCGAAACTATAAAAACGGAATTTCGATAAAAATCGATAAATCAAAAGAATTAATCTATCAAATTTATTATGATACAAAATTCATTATGTTTAACGTTTCGCATCAAAAGCTACGAGCGAGAGAAAATTCATTCGATTTTCGGAAAGGGGGAAACCCCAAAAAGTCAAGCAATCTTACTGAAAATCCCACCACCAAAATGTAAGAGAACCATTCTGTAGAGTTTTCAAGCTCCTATCTTGAAGAATGTGAAATTTTATGGGTTTTTTTTTAGCCAGAATTTTATAAAGATACTTTGTACAATTCAATAAGTAACCCCTATTTTGTACTTCACTTAGAAGCACCGGAAATACCGGAATTTAGAAGTACCGGAAATCATTTAGTACCGGAAATACGCTGAATGTGTTGCCACAAATCATCTTCTTTTCTTTAAATAATTAGCTTAATTTTTCCTCTTTTGTTTTTGTTCTGGCACCAAGTATATACTTGATCCTCATGCACCCATATAGTCTTTCCAACATTTCGTCCAGGTGTTCTTGAAGCTTTTGAATAACTGCCAAAAAGTAAATGTGCATTTAGATTCGAAATTAGTATACTTTGATACAGGAGTCCCAGTTGAGGTGCACGGACCCCTGGGTTGTACGGATGAATTTTGGGTTGATTTTACGTAGTATTTCTACACTGTTACCTAACATGATCCATACCTAAAGCAATATTTGGGCATAAATCCTGTACCCGAGGTTTTTTTAAAGATCATGCGAACTTCATACGGGTTTAGAAAAGGGGTAGTTTTGGGAATCTCTGCTTTAAAATATCCTGTATAAGGTTTTGTTTTTCAGTTTCATTGTCGTGGAAGTTACATTTCGAGTTTGTGACCTGTGCATCTTCAGTAGATCTAGAGCCAAGTAGCGACACTTGTTCAAGTCCACCATCTTCTACAAATGTTGAGACAATGACGTGGGACTTTCCAATCCAAGTTTTTCCTGCTGCACCAGCACACATTGATAAAGCTTTACTATTAACTAAAACCCAAGTTCTATCCCTTTGATTTCTGAAGGACTGGAACTTGGTACTGGATACTTTTATTTTCTGCTAGGTCAACTTTCCTAGTGTGCGATTGCTAAGAAGTTACTTTATTTCTGCTTCTTTTCTTATTTTGTGAATAATCGTTAATGCTATTAATAAAGGCCGAAGTTTATTATAAAAGATATTTTTACTAATTAACATATAAGACTGCTGCTCCAGCGTTTCTTCAATATAATTTTTTTTTTTTTTGGTTGGAAGGACGGTGCTATCCTCATTCTACTGCAATATCTAAGTTATAAAATATACAGTTAAACCAAAAGAAACCCTGAGGAATTTTGACGGTTCGTAAGAGCTGAAAGTTTGTGATGAATTCCAAAAACTCTTGGCATTACTCCAAATTAACCACTCCCTTTTAGGGAAATGTTAGATGTGGTGTTAATGCGCGCTTTCTAAAGATAGCTTACGCACGTTTATCTATTTCTCAGTCTTGCTCTCTATGTTTCACTGTTCGTTATAACCGAAAGGCAAATAAATAGGCCAACAGCTTGCTCTGATTATCTCCTGAAGGATAAAAATTGTTGACGAGCAATCTGTTCTGGCGAGATATTGTTCATCAGCAATCGTGTTCTAGCGACCAATAAAGTTTTTTTGATAAACACTGTGAATGAAAAGGGTCCTTAACTGTGATCGTTGTTTGTCAAATTTAAGGAAAATTTCAAGATAGAATATCACTGAAAAAAACTTATTTTGTTCTTGCAACTTCAGTAAAGAAAAAAACAACTCTGTCGCTGATCTCCTTCATAGAATAAGACCTAACAAGGTACTTTATTTTTTCCTTTCCCCTCTATACTTGTATAGTGTTTATGTGGGTAAGAAATAAATTATTATTAATATAGGGCACTAGACATTTTTTTTAAATTGAACTTTTGGAATTTGATCAAATAGCGAAACTTTCCAAAGTAAACTTGAGTCTAGTAGAAACTAATTTCATTCAACTTTTTTTTGAACATTTGGACATTTATTTCCAACAATAACAAAAATTCGAGTCTTCCCTAAAATTATTGGTGATCTATAATTGTCGATAGACAAATCTGTTTCCGTGATTTTTGATCAGCAACCAACAATGCGTTCGCCAGAAAAGGCCTTATGACTGAAATGGTATGTGTCAGGAGGTAGCCCCATCGAAACTGTCAGTTAATTTCTTCAAACTGAACTTTTAACAGATATATGCAATCACAGGGAGGGAATTAGATAAAGGTTTAATTTGGGATGTGCCTCGCGTCACGAGTTATACAAAAAAAAAATACAAAAAACCATCTTTTTGCAGAAAAAAGGGAGTATGTTACATTTTTAAAGCTTTTCAGGAGAGCCAAAATAAGGTTTTCAAGTTTTTTCGGGAGCTTTTTCTTGCCTATGAATCTAAAACAGAAAAGATAATACTGTGTGTACACGAATAATGTAATTTGACTGCTTTGTAATTGTGATCATTGGAAAGAGATCGACTAAAAAAATCTTTTTTACTTGATAGATCATTAAAAAAGTGGAATTAATCAACAACAGCCCTTTGTTTTTGTTACGAGACAAAAAAAATTCAAAAAAGTAATAACAGTGATTTGTTCTATATTTATTTCTATATATATAAAAAAAAAATTCGAAATGTTATTCTACAGTTACCATCATAATATTCTTCCTACTGTGCTCCACCCATCTAAAAAAGAAAAGAAGAAATAAATGTAGCCTAGTGTATTCTGACAAAGCATAAACATAAGCCGTTAATCGTTTTTTACTGACAATTAGAAGGGACACAAAACAGCAGTACAAGCAAAAGCCTTGGGATTTACATAACAAAATAATTACAAAAAACTCAAAGCAGGTTCATTTTAATGTAGCGGGCCCAATCCATGTCTGCCCAGACGCTTATGTTAATTTGTGCATTTTAATTAAACTTAAGTAACTAGATCTGAGTCTACAATTTCGTTATATATAATATACACAGCTAGATGACTATGGCTAAATGATATTTTTTCACGACCCGTTAAGGTACAAAAAATGAAGGTTTTTTTGACCACATTGAAACTTCGCATGGTGTTTCGACTTGAAAATTAAATCTTATTCTCTCTGATTGGGTAGATAGGGAGAATGATATCATATGATTGTGCAGGATATCCTCAACTGGCTGTTTTTGTGCTATTGATATAAAATAGTATTTCATAAATAATTTCAATCAATCAATTTTTCGTAAATAGTATTTCATATTTTTCATCATTTACACCAGAAGTCCTTTTCCATGACAAAACCTATAATAACAAACCAGTCTTCCCCAAAATAGGGAACCTTAGTCTTTCTTCAGCTGGGTCTGTATTGAAAGATTTTTCATTCATAGAATACTCTGGGGGATTAAAACCCATTTTGGAACACTCATGTATTACAGAAAGGTATAACAAATCTTATTGAAAAAAACCTAAGATTTTGCTAAGTATTTTAGGAAAACCTACTATTTTTGTGTATATTTGCGCAATTGTTGCGACGATAACATATTTCTAAATTTTTTCGGGGAAATATTTCTCAACCAAAACAAAAGTTTATAGCACGGAATAATAGGTAACATTACTTCTCTTGTTAAAGGCTAGCTTATGACTAGAAATTTCAATATCAATATGCTCTATGCTCCTTTTTTCAAAGATGATCTGTACTTTCAGCACTCCCATACTTTTTTCTTACTTGAAACCTCCTCGGGTTTCGGCAAAAAACGTTGTGCTAATTAAATCCGTTTATGTTGCTATAAAAAATATCACCATGCTCATCATCTTTGTAAGATCTCTACTGTTCGTTGCTATGTTACAAGTCATTTTGATAAAAATATTGAAACTTCGTGTAAATATTTACCATTTTTTAAAAGCTGTATTACTTCCACAATGTAATCCTTTCACCACTATATCCCTCAGATTACTGTGCCAATGAGATCCCAATCATGCTGCTGCAAAGAAATCTCACCAAGTTGATCACAGATTTTGGCGAGATATCTACTATTCGATTGCTATGTAACATATGTTGTTTTGGTCATTGCAGTTAATAGAAACCAAGTAAATAGAATGATATGGACTACAGAAACCGAGTAAAATGGACTTGAAACACTGTGATGGATAGGCTGGTTCTGGTTTACAAATTATTGTGACAGGATAATAGTTTGTCGGTTTCGCAAGGGCCCTAAGAAATCAGGAATCTTCATCTGAAAAGTAACTGCAATTCCACCATTCAGATATTGCTTGAATACCAAATGCCTCCCGTAAGAGAAAAAATGTCATAACAAAACACTTAGCCATTTTCTTCAGTAATAGTCTATAAGTTGAGGATTACTATAAATGTAGATCTTTGCATTCTTTTGAAAAAGATTCCATCCTTTTAGCCGGCAATCAAGCATTTCACACTGGTTTTTGTATGACTTTAAATCTTGAGGGCGCTAAGGATTTTTGTTGTGTTGTTTTTTTTGTCAAGTCAATAAATGAGGTTCATATGAACAGAGCGATTGAAAAGTTAGATCACTAGAATATGTTTCTTTTTCTTCCTTACTTCCATCAGAATCTCAGCTCTCTCCATTTAATGTCAAATGCTCACGAGGCTTCGGTATGGGTAATTCTTTGCAGTGTGAAACTGGTCTCATTACAGATTGCAAGCAGGATGTACCACTCTACGTTTTCATTCTGACGTAATCACTTCAATCTTTGGCAATTAGAAACAACAGCCAGAGGAGTGATATTGGCGCTCCTCCAAATAATAGGGAAAAGCAAATGGCATGTGGCGTTTGCTAGTCTTCCACGCAGCGGAAAGCCTACTACGCTACAAACAACAGATATGTAGCGCTTAAACCCTTGTTTAGTCCCCCACTTTACGACCAAATATAGTCCATAACATTTTTTTTACCAGTGTTGCGAGGCTTCGCCTTTGAGCTTCAGCGCCACTTCACCATATATATAAGGAAAAGGCCTTTTTAGGGTGATTTGAACAAACTCTAGGCATCCAGTAACTTACGACAAATACAAAGAAATAAACACGTAAAACCGCAATACACAATATTCCAGATATGAAACAGAGTTGTGTGTTTACTCGTTCATTATTATCTCACAGCTGACATCATTCTAATGAATGCACACTACGCTAAGTCATGCCTATGCCTGTCTGTACATGTCTGAGACTGTACTATAGTAGCAATAGTACCATTTGAGTTGACTCATTTGGTTCCATCACATTTACGATACTAAAAATTGTTTTATAATGGACAACTGGACGAGAGAACATTTATCAAATATAACTATAATTGAAATAAAAAAAAAGACTATGGGTGATGACTGATGAAGAAATTCGGAATACATATTTGAAAACAATAAAACCTGCATTAAGTACCACTATTGGTACTCATGAGACTAAAATCATGTTTACCATGGTAATCAGTGTATGGAAAAGCTTGGATTTGTAACCCTTTGTTCGTTCTAAGTTTTTTTTTTTTTTTTTTTTTTTTTTTTTTTTTTTTTTTTTTTTTTTTTTTTTTTTTTTTTCAGAACATTTCCTATAGAAAATCATATCCTAAACACTCACTTTGGACAAACACCGTCCATGAAAAACTTCCTTTGAAAAAGAACCCTGAGCGGCTGATTAATCCAGCTCATAACAATGGCCTATACATTATAAAGATCATAGAATTAGATAATTATTCCAAAGATAATAACAATTTATACTTAGCTTACCCTGCACATATTAAAACATTTTGTAAAGTTCTTTTTTAATAGCTGCTTTACCACATAACCTTTTCCAGGAAAACTGTCGCCATAGATGACTTTCTGGCAGGTTGAACAATTAGTAAAGATAAAATTGTCCTAGCAAATCTTCTGGGCAAATTGATTCAAAGAACACATAACAAGAGTTGTGGTGGTGAACAGGAGCTCATTCTTAATGATATAAGAGAGATAGTGTTTCTGCTATTACACTCCTGTGGCATGATTACTAGCTCTTTTCCTTGAAAACATCATACAAATAATGTTAGGGATCACAGAATAGTTCTTTTCTATGACTTATTATTGAAAATACAGTTTCTGAAGGGGATTAAAGGGGGGTTCTTAATTTTGTTTCCTCCATTTATTTGTCACAAAATCTGCTATCTTTGACAAAAGTGAGATTAATTTTATGCTATAACTCTATTGTTCAAGAATCGTTTCTTTTCGAGTTTAATCGTTTTCACCATTTTTAATACATTCTTCTTAGTTTTCTTTTCATATTTACAGAAGTTCTATAAATGTATATTAACTTAAAGTTATCATGTTTTCGTTCTTATTCTAGGCAAGATTGAGCTTTAATCATTCTCTGTTAAAGCCTAATCAAATAAGGTTATAAAGTTAAATTATTAATGTTATTCTGTTTTAAGAGAATTTATCACTAATATATAGATAATAATAATAATATTATAAAAAAAAAATATATAAAAAAATTATAAGAAATACATTATAAAATAAATATATAATAATAATAATAATGATATATAGATAAGAGAGTGTGAAACTGACTGGATTTCACGTATCTTTGCCAAGTAATGAGTAACACTGGGTTTTAGGCGTTGCTTTCTTTTGCTTTTTCTTTTTTTCCCTTTTTCGAAAGCTGGTTGTTTTAGCATAACATTTCAATTTACTGCTTTTGATGAGGAAATAAAAAAGTATAATCAATCATAATATTCTAGGATATCCTCAAGATTTTATAAATTGGCCTTTTCAAATAAGAAAGCATGGGCTTAGCCAGGCAGGAGGGGTTAAGAGACTTTACCCATTCCTGGCCTAGATTTTTTTTTTTTCCCAAGCAGTTCCAATAGTTTTAGATTTTCTTCAGCGTAAAATTATTTTCAAAAGCAAAATTTTAAAAAAAATACATTTGCAAATTTAACTTAATCATCCCCTAACTTTTTTTTATACAAATTGTTGTTAATGGTTGACACCTAAGAATAATAAAATCTGGAAATAAAAAGAAACAAAGAATTAATTATATCCGCGCTACTTACGTTTATACAATCTATTTCTTCTTGTGTTAAAGGTTTTCTCCTGTATCTCATTGGCACTTCAAAATCCTGTAATACTGTTGATGCAGTCATCTTTGGGTTGTTCAACACAACTTCCTGTTTAGGAGCTTGTGGAACAATATTTGGGGTAGCTAAGTATTGACCAGTACTCTCGGGAACTAAAAAATAATATTTTTATATTTATATGAATGGTATAACCACAAATTCTCAAACCATTTTTGTCAATGGTATACCCGGGTCTAGTAATTGGTGCAACTCTATAACATACACTATGGTTGATTGTTAAGCATATTTGAAAAGAAAATTAGGTCTACCTATGGAACTTCAAATACTTCCAACCGGAATTTAAAAATGTTTTTCAGCGCTAAATTTTGTGTTGCTGTAGTATTGCCCCATATTCTTTACGTTTTGTTGTTCTGAAAATTAATCAGTAATCAGAATAAAGTAGCTATAAGAATATTTTTAGGTGCTCCCAGTTGCTGCTAAAGGTGTCATTAAGAACTAGCAATTTATATCTAATCAGGTAGTAAGAATATTCTTTAGATGCTGCTAGTTGCTGCTTGAGGTGTCATTAAGAACTAGCAATTTATATCTAATCAGGTAGTAAGAATATTCTTTAGATGCTCCTAGTTGCTGCTTGAGGTGTCATTAAGAACTAGCAATTTATATCTAGTCAGGTAGTAAAAATATTCTTTAGATGCTCCTAGTTGCTGCTTGAGGTCATTAAGAACTACCAATTTATATCTAATCAGGTAGCAAGAATATTCTTTAGATGCTCCTAGTTGCTGCTTGAGGTGTCATTAAGAACTAGCAATTTATATCTAATCGGGCAGAAAGAATATTCTTTAGATGCTCCTAGTTCCTGCTTGTGGTGTCATTAAAAACTAGCAATTTATATCTAATCAGGTAGTAAGAATATTCTTTAGATGCTGCTAGTTCCTGCTTGAGGTGTCATTAAACTAGCAATTTATATCTAATCAGGTAGTAAGAATATTCTTTAGATGCTGCTAGTTGCTGCTTGAGGTGTCATTAAAAACTAGCAGTTTATATCTAATCAGGTAGTAAGAATATTCTTTAAGATGCTCCTAGTTGCTGCTTGAGGTGTCATTAAGAACTAGCAATTTATATCTAATCAGGTAGTAAGAATATTCTTTAGATGCTCCTAGGTGCTGCTTGAGGTGTCATTAAGAACTAGCAATTTATATCTAATCAGGTAGTAATAATATTCTTTAGATGCTCCTAGTTGCTGCTTGAGGTCATTAAGAACTAGCAATTTATATCTAATCAGGTAGTAAGAATATTCTTTAGATGCTGCTAGTTGCTGCTTGAGGTGTCATTAAACTAGCAATTTATATCTAATCAGGTAGTAAGAATATTCTTTAGATACTCCTAGTTGCTGCTTGAGGTGTCATTAAGAACTAGCAATTTATATCTAATCAGGTAGTAAGAATATTCTTTAGATGCTCCTAGTTGCTGCTTGAGGTGTCATTAAGAACTAGCAATTTATATCTAATCAGGTAGTAATAATATTCTTTAGATGCTCCTAGTTGCTGCTTGAGGTGTCATTAAGAACTAGCAATTTATATCTAATCAGGTAGTAAGAATATTCTTTAGATGCTCCTAGTTGCTGCTTGAGGTGTCATTAAGAACTAGCAATTTATATCTAATCAGGTAGTAATAATATTCTTTAGATGCTCCTAGTTGCTGCTTGAAGTGTCATTAAAAACTAGCAATTTATATCTAATCAGGTAGTAAGAAAATTCTTTAGACGCTCCTAGTTGCTGCTTGAGGTGTCATTAAGAACTAGCAATTTATATCTAATCAGGTAGTAAGAATATTCTTTAGATGCTGCTAGTTGCTGCTTGAGGTGTCATTAAAAACTAGCAATTTATATCTAATCAGGTAGTAAGAATATTCTTTAGATGCTCCTAGTTGCTGCTTGAGGTGTCATTAAGAACTAGCAATTTATATCTAATCAGGTAGTAAGAATATTCTTTGGATGCTCCTAGTTGCTGCTTGAGGTGTCATTAAGAACTAGCAATTTATATCTAATCAGGTAGTAAGAATATTCTTTAGATGCTCCTAGTTGCTGCTTGAGGTGTCATTAAGAACTAGCAATTTATATCTAATCAGGTAGTAAGAATATTCTTTAGATGCTCCTAGTTGCTGCTTGAGGTATCATCAAGAACTAGCAATTTATATCTAATCAGGTAGTAATAATATTCTTTAGATGCTCCTAGTTGCTGCTTGAGGTGTCATTAAGAACTAGCAATTTATATCTAATCAGGTAGTAAGAATATTCTTTAGATGCTCCAAGGTGCTGCTTGAGGTGTCATTAAGAACTAGAAATTTATATCTAATCAGGCAGCAAGAATATTCTGTAGATGCTCCTTGAGGTGCCATTAAGAACTAGCAATTTATATCTTATCAGGTAGTAATAATATTCTTTAGATGCTCCTAGTTGTTGCTTGAGGTGTCATTAAGAACTAGCAATTTATATCTAATCAGGTAGTAATAATATTCTTTAGATGCTCCTAGTTGCTGCTTGAGGTGTCATTAAGAACTAGCAATTTATATCTAATCAGGTAGTAAGAATATTCTTTAGACGCTCCTAGTTGCTGCTTGAGGTGTCATTAAGAACTAGCAATTTATATCTAATCAGGTAGTAAGAATATTCTTTAGATGCTCCTAGTTGCTGCTTGAGGTGTCATTAAGAACTAGCAATTTATATCTAATCAGGTAGTAAGAATATTCTTTAGATGCTCCTAGTTGCTGCAGGAGGTGTCATTAAGAACTAGCAATTTATATCTAATCAGGTAGAAAGAATATTCTTTAGATGCTCCTAGTTCCTGCTTGTGGTGTCATTAAAAACTAGCAATTTATATCTAATCAGGTAGTAAGAATATTCTTTAGATGCTGCTAGTTCCTGCTTGAGGTGTCATTAAACCAGCAATTTATATCTAATCAGGTAGTAAGAATATTCTTTAGATGCTGCTAGTTGCTGCAATTTATATCTAATCAGGTAGTAAGAATATTCTTTAGATGCTCCTAGTTGCTGCTTGAGGTGTCATTAAGAACTAGCAATTTATATCTAATCAGGTAGTAATAATATTCTTTAGATGCTCCTAGTTGCTGCTTGAAGTGTCATTAAAAACTAGCAATTTATATCTAATCAGGTAGCAAGAATATTCTTTAGATGCTCCTAGTTGCTGCTTGAGGTGTCATTAAGAACTAGCAATCTATATCTAATCAGGTAGAAAGAATATATTACTAGCAATTTATATCTAATCAGGTAGTAAGAATATTCTTTAGATGCTCCTAGTTGCTGTTTGAGGTGTCATTAAGATCTAGCAATTTATATCTAATCAGGTAGTAATAATATTCTTTAGATGCTCCTAGTTGCTGCTTGAGGTGTCATTAAGAACTAGCAATTTATATCTAATCAGGTAGTAATAATATTCTTTAGATGTTCCTAGTTGTTGCTTGAGGTGTCATTAAGAACTAGCAATTTATATCTAATCAGGTAGTAATAATATTCTTTAGATGCTCCTAGTTGCTGATTGAGGTGTCATTAACAACTAGCAATTTATATCTAATCAGGTAGTAAGAATATTCTTCAGACGCTCCTAGTTGCTGCTTGAGGTGTCATTAAGAACTAGCAATTTATATCTAATCAGGTAGTAAGAATATTCTTTAGATACTCCTAGTTGCTGCTTGAGGTGTCATTAAGAACTAGCAATTTATATCTAATCAGGTAGTAAGAATATTCTTTAGATGCTCCTAGTTGCTGCAGGGGGTGTCATTAAGAACTAGCAATTTATATCTAATCAGGTAGTAATAATATTCTTTAGATGCTCCTAGGTGCTGCTTGAGGTGTCATTAAGAACAAGCAATTTATATCTAATCAGGTAATAAGAATATTCTTTAGATGCTCCTAGGTGCTGCTTGAGGTGTCATTAAGAACTAGAAATTTATATCTAATCAGGCAGCAAGAATATTCTGTAGATGCTCCTTGAGGTGCCATTAAGAACTAGCAATTTATATCTTATCAGGTAGTAATAATATTCTTTAGATGCTCCTAGTTGTTGCTTGAGGTGTCATTAAGAACTAGCAATTTATATCTAATCAGGTAGTAATAATATTCTTTAGATGCTCCTAGTTGCTGCTTGAGGTGTCATTAGGAACTAGCAATTTATATCTAATCAGGTAGTAAGAATATTCTTTAGACGCTCCTAGTTGCTGCTTGAGGTGTCATTAAGAACTAGCAATTTATATCTAATCAGGTAGTAAGAATATTCTTTAGATGCTCCTAGGTGCTGCTTGAGGAGTCATTAAGAACAAGCAATTTATATCTAATCAGGTAGTAAGAATATTCTTTAGATGCTCCAAGGTGCTGCTTGAGGTGTCATTAAGAACTAGAAATTTATATCTAATCAGGCAGCAAGAATATTCTGTAGATGCTCCTTGAGGTGCCATTAAGAACTAGCAATTTATATCTTATCAGGTAGTAATAATATTCTTTAGATGCTCCTAGTTGTTGCTTGAGGTGTCATTAAGAACTAGCAATTTATATCTAATCAGGTAGTAATAATATTCTTTAGATGCTCCTAGTTGCTGCTTGAGGTGTCATTAAGAACTAGCAATTTATATCTAATCAGGTAGTAATAATATTCTTTAGATGCTCCTAGTTGCTGCTTGAGGTGTCATTAAGAACTAGCAATTTATATCTAATCAGGTAGTAATAATATTCTTTAGATGTTCCTAGTTGTTGCTTGAGGTGTCATTAAGAACTAGCAATTTATATCTAATCAGGTAGTAATAATATTCTTTAGATGCTCCTAGTTGCTGCTTGAGGTGTCATTAACAACTAGCAATTTATATCTAATCAGGTAGTAAGAATATTCTTCAGACGCTCCTAGTTGCTGCTTGAGGTGTCATTAAGAACTAGCAATTTATATCTAATCAGGTAGTAAGAATATTCTTTAGATACTCCTAGTTGCTGCTTGAGGTGTCATTAAGAACTAGCAATTTATATCTAATCAGGTAGTAAGAATATTCTTTAGATGCTCCTAGTTGCTGCAGGGGGTGTCATTAAGAACTAGCAATTTATATCTAATCAGGTAGTAATAATATTCTTTAGATGCTCCTAGGTGCTGCTTGAGGTGTCATTAAGAACAAGCAATTTATATCTAATCAGGTAATAAGAATATTCTTTAGATGCTCCTAGGTGCTGCTTGAGGTGTCATTAAGAACTAGAAATTTATATCTAATCAGGCAGCAAGAATATTCTGTAGATGCTCCTTGAGGTGCCATTAAGAACTAGCAATTTATATCTTATCAGGTAGTAATAATATTCTTTAGATGCTCCTAGTTGTTGCTTGAGGTGTCATTAAGAACTAGCAATTTATATCTAATCAGGTAGTAATAATATTCTTTAGATGCTCCTAGTTGCTGCTTGAGGTGTCATTAGGAACTAGCAATTTATATCTAATCAGGTAGTAAGAATATTCTTTAGACGCTCCTAGTTGCTGCTTGAGGTGTCATTAAGAACTAGCAATTTATATCTAATCAGGTAGTAAGAATATTCTTTAGATGCTCCTAGGTGCTGCTTGAGGAGTCATTAAGAACAAGCAATTTATATCTAATCAGGTAGTAAGAATATTCTTTAGATGCTCCAAGGTGCTGCTTGAGGTGTCATTAAGAACTAGAAATTTATATCTAATCAGGCAGCAAGAATATTCTGTAGATGCTCCTTGAGGTGCCATTAAGAACTAGCAATTTATATCTTATCAGGTAGTAATAATATTCTTTAGATGCTCCTAGTTGTTGCTTGAGGTGTCATTAAGAACTAGCAATTTATATCTAATCAGGTAGTAATAATATTCTTTAGATGCTCCTAGTTGCTGCTTGAGGTGTCATTAAGAACTAGCAATTTATATCTAATCAGGAAGTAAGAATATTCTTTAGACGCTCCTAGTTGCTGCTTGAGGTGTCATTAAGAACTAGCAATTTATATCTAATCAGGTAGTAAGAATATTCTTTAGATACTCCTAGTTGCTGCTTGAGGTGTCATTAAGAACTAGCAATTTATATCTAATCAGGTAGTAAGAATATTCTTTAGATGCTCCTAGTTGCTGCAGGAGGTGTCATTAAGAACTAGCAATTTATATCTAATCAGGTAGTAATAATATTCTTTAGATGCTCCTAGTTGGTGCTTGAGGTGTCATTAAGAACTAGCAATTTATATCTAATCAGGTAGTAAGAATATTCTTTAGATACTCCTAGGTGCTGCTTGAGGTGTCATTAAGAACAAGCAATTTATATCTAATCAGGTAGTAAGAATATTCTTTAGATGCTCCTAGGTGCTGCTTGAGGTGTCATTAAGAACTAGAAATTTATATCTAATCAGGCAGCAAGAATATTCTGTAGATGCTCCTTGAGGTGCCATTAAGAACTAGTAATTTACATCTAATCAGGCAGTATGTAGTGCCTGATTTGGTTATTACAGTGAAAATGTCTTTAAAAAATACCCCCAAAAAAGTAGATACCATTAACCATCTACTGATGGTCTTGATAACTTAGCTGTGAGAAGTTCTTGTCACATGTTTTGTAGTGTTTTTCTTTCTTTAGTTTTTATCTATCAAACCATAGCCACAAACCTTACAAATGGAATGATCAATTTTAATAAAATAATATTGCAATTTATTCTTTATGCTTGAACAACATAAAATCAAATATACAAGTAATTTTGCATCTAATAATATTTAAAGATTCTTTTAAGCAATAGAATGGAGCTGAAATTGCAGGAAAATACATATGATTATTTGAGCACTAAACAACAGCTTTAATTGGAGCAAGTTTTGACCCTCGACATAATGCCTGCCTGTGCAGACTTTCATATTCAATAAATCAAGATTCAGCTCATAAAGCAGTAATTATTTAATGATATACTAACATTTGGCTTTTAAATTTTAATAAATAAGCTAAAAGATCAATAGCTCATGATCAATAACGATTAGCCTTTGATAAAAGAGTTTATTGATAATTTGATAATATAATATATTGATAATATAGCTTCTAATCTCTTTGGCCCATAGATATATTACGTGTAAAAATACAGGTTGTCTAAGTTGTGTTTGTTTGTAAAAATACAAGATAAAAAAAATGCATTGCATTTTATGAGCTGATGAAATTACCAAACGGTAAATTACCACTGGGTAACTTTCCTTGTAATGGTAAGTTTTAGGTCAAACTTACTTGTAAGTTTAATAAGTGGTAAGTTTAAGTTTTTGATGAACAAAAATGTTCTCAATTGAAATAAATCCATCCCTAAGAGAGCTACCACTTCACTAAAATCTACCATAACAAAATTTTTCATTTATCCGATTCAATGCGTGAGTCATACCTCGTTGACCTTAAGCTGATATTGCACTGTCGGAATAAATCTTGGTCATTTTCTGCCTGAGTAAAAAAAAGGAAAAAAAAAGTGGATGCGCAATGAGTCAGTCAATCTGAATAAATAAGACGTAAGACGTAAAATCATAGCAAAGGTCAGTTTAAGTTGGTGAGTTTTTTATTTCTGACTCAAATTTTTTAATTGGCTATCTTTAACTATAGAATAAATGATCAGTGGATTATATACCCGGCTATAATACAGGTAGTAAGGCCTATTAATAAAAAAAATTCCTGTCCAATATCTTCTAATCATGCATTGCAATGGTGACACAGCAGCAACTAGTGCCCAAACATAAATCTTTCCCATCATCTTACTAGACTCTTAATTATTTCTAGATGAAGTGTTGTGATAAGGAGGTTTCAACAAATTAAATTGAATCTTTTCTTTGGAATTAAATAAAAAAAACTAATTTTTTTTAGCTGAAAGTAAGGAGCGACATTAAAACATAAAACGAACAGATATTACTCCGTATATGAAATGGATTGTCCCCTCCGCAATCCCTCGCTCTTTACGCTACAGCTTTTAATTGTTTTAAAAAGTAGAATTGGGGCAAAGAGTCAAACTTTAGCGTAAAGAGCGATGGATTGCGGAGGGGACAACCCATTTCATATACGGAGTAATATCTATTCGTTTTAAGTTTTAATGTCGCTCCTTACTTTCAGCTAACAAAATTAGTTTTTTTTTTATTTAATTTCTGAACGTTTTTGAATTAATACATGTTTGGTTTTGGCTCTCCGCACATAAATTATTAAAATGAAATTTGTATATTAATTCTTTTTTTGGCTAAATGGCTTTCTCTTAGTTTTTATCAGACGATTTTGAGAAATAAGGGGTGGAGAAGGAGGCCTAGTTGCCCTCCAATTTTTCGGTTACTTAAAAAGGCAACTACAACTTTTAATTTTTAACGAACGTTTTAATTAGTAAAAAATATCCGTAACTTAAGAATTAACTTACATAACAAACTTTCATAATCTTATATTTTTATTATGTATACGAGGGGGTTTGTACCCTCGTTAATACCTCGCTCTTTACACTAAATCGTAAGTTTTGTCCCAATTCTTTAAGAATGACTCCTGAATCAGAAAGGCTGTAGAATAAATAGTTGAAATTACTAAAAATACTTTAGCATAAAGAGCGAGGTATTTATCTCCTCCTAAATACCTCGCTCTTTATGCTAAAGTATTTTTAGAACCCCTCATATGCGTAATAATCTCTGTCCGTTTTAAGTTTCAATGCTACTCCTTTCTTTCATTTGAAAAAACGTTTTCATGTTTATTTTTCATTGTTTTCTTATAGTAATGCTAGAAAATCCTGCGCCCTTTTCATTGAATTTTTCTTCCCCCATGACAGATTCCTCAAAGAAAGATCCTCCAACATAGCCCCCTCCCCTCAGCCCCACCTCCAAACAAAATAAAATCCCCCTGAAAACGCCTGTACACTTCACAATAACCATTACTGTATGTAAACACTGGTCAAAGTTTGTAACTTGCAGTCCCTCCCCGGGGGATTTTGGGGGAGTAAGTCATCCTCAAAGACATAGTTATTATGATTTTCGACTATGCTGAACAAAATGGCTATCTCAAAATTTTGATTCGTTGACTTTGGGAAAAAATGAGCGTGGGAGGGGGCTTAAATGCCCTCCAATTTTTTGGTCACTTAAAAAGGACACTAGAACTTTTCATTTCCGTCAGAATGAGCCCTCTTGCGACACTCTAGGACCACTTGATCGATACGATGACACCTGGGAAAAAAAAAAAAAAATAAACACGCACCCATGATTTGTCTTCTGGCAAAAAATACAAAATTCCACATTTTTGTAGATAGGAGCTTGAAACTTCTACAATAGGGTTCTCTGATACGCTGAATCTGATGGTGTCATTTTCGTTAAGATTCTACGACTTTAAGGGGGTGTTTCCCCCTATTTTCTTAAATAAGGCAAATTTTCTCAGGCTCGTAACTTTTGATAGGTAAGACTAAACTTGATGAAACACATATATTTAAAATCAGCATTAAAATGCGATTCTTTCGATGTAGCTATTGATACCAAAATTCAATTTTTTAGAGTTTTGGTTACTATTGAGCCGGGTTGCTCCTTACTACAGTTTGTTACCACAAACTGTTTGATCTTGGTTTTCATTTGGATACTTGTGCTGGCTTTTGCCAATGTTTTGATTTTTTTTCATATTTTATGATCTTAGCCAAGTCTGCCTTAATGTCTTTAGTTGTTTCCCATGCTCCCTATCCATGCACCACTGCATATGTTTATCAAATACTTTTCACCAATCATTGCATTCCTTAGTATTAGGTAAAAAAAGCACTTTTGATTTTTGATTTGTTAAACTGCTATTTTTACCAGCTTTTATTTTGATCAATGCAAGCTAGCCTAGAAAATTTTTCTTTTTTGTTGTTTTTATTAGGTTAAGTTTTTCTCCTATAAAGGCTATGCAATTAAGTATCAAAAAGAAAGGTTTTATATACAGGATTTTATGAATGTAAAATTATTGCAGCTTAAAAGGTCTTAAGGGTAAAATTACATGATGAGTAAAACCATGCAGTTTTCAAATAAATTGCAAAATTAAGCACAAGGATTTGAGCCAGAAAAAAGTCTAGCAATGTGCAAAACACTGCGTTTTTCCAAACAATAACCTATTTGACAACAAATTTTAATGTTTCCACTATCCCTGAATTATCAGGAATTTCCCCAAAATCACCTAATCATGGTGTCACCCATAGTGACTATCCCAAGCAGCACACTGTAGAGTTTGTAGCTGATGAACTGGAACAAGTTGCTATAGTTTGGTGCCCTATTATAACTGAAGACAGAAATGCAAATATAGGGATTGACAACATTTTCCTTGATAATCCTAGTGTAAATAAATTTGCTACCTCATTATTGAAGCAAAAATATCCCCACCGTCAAACCATTGGGTGAATCCCTCACATTTTGAATCTGATTGTCTGAGGTATTATGGAAAGCTTAGACCAATGTGTCAATAATATCTTTAAAATCATCACATTTGTAAGGTCTCATGACATGACTCAAGTTATCCTTAACAAAAAGCAGATTGCACTTCTTGGCAAAACTATCAGACCAGAACTACCAATCAAAATTCGCTGTTTCTAAGGCAGAGGAAAGGAAAATCCAGAAGTACCTGGAAAATAGCAGAGTATTTGCATATGATATGCCACTCGCCCCATCTGCAGTCACTCTACTTGATCTGCCTTTTGCTGCAAACTCACTGACACAGGATGAGTTTATGGATGCAGTAAGTTTAATTAGTGAGCTTGCTAAATTTTCCTACCAATTTTGGAAAGATTGTGATTCATTTAACAAAAGATCTGAAGCTGACTTTGTCAAGGTCTTGAACACAGAACTCTGTAGCTACATCTCCGAAAGTGGCCCATTTTCCAAATCATTGTACTTTGGGCCTGCAAAGGCTGTTGAATTGGGAGCTTGTTGGTGAGCTTGTTTTTTGCAAAGTTGGTGCTTATAGGAGTGGCTGTAAAAATTGCAACTATTTGTATTACTGTAGTTACTTCCTGCAACAGACTCTGTTCAGGTTATGGGCTATTACAGACCCAGGATAGAAACCACACTAAGCATGAAGCAGTGAACAAAATTCTCATTGTCTGTCAGTCATTCAATCGCAACAAAAATGAGCATAGCCATGCAGCTTCAAAAATACCTCAAAATCGATGTGAAAGGCAGGGAGGGAGGTCATGGTGCCATCATGTCTTTCTATCAATAGTTCCCTGCCACATGATAGTGGGGATGGTATGGCAGAAGATGATCTGCCATACATAGCGTTTGAAGATGTACCAGATGAGGAGGAAGAACAGCTACTGCAATAGCCCTAGCTTACCTCTTATTTATTTCTTATAAAAAATTATCTGAAGCCTAAAGTGCAATTTTAGAATTTTTTCCCCTTAAAACTTACAGGTAAATCTTGCACAATAAGCAAGAGTAATAGTGGTGGAATTGATCAGTTTAAATGACTAAACCTAAACCACTATTTTTGCTTCCAAGTCCATTAATACAAACACCTCAAGAATCCATTGTGGGTTGAATGGAAGAAAAACCCTACATTGTTGATAAGCATACATGACGAAATCACATTGTTAAAATCTCACTCTAGTTTCATTGAATAAATCCAATATGTCATGAAAAATAGCATAGCACCTGTCACACATCTTTTTGATAAAAAAGGCTTATTTTATCATCTTGCTAAACTATTCAAAAGTTTGATAGTCTGGCAGTAGTCAAAATATACAATCTTACCAAGAAATACAGAGAAATCTTACCTTTAGGTAATCCAGACTTTCTGAATTTTATAAGAGGGATATGAGGCTGTACTCCCTGCAAAAAAAAACATTATTCACTATAGCTTTTTTTCTTCTATTTTTTTTTCTAATTAGCTGTCTATAAGTTAAGTTTAAGCTTCATCAACATGCCCTGAAAAATCACGGTTGCAGCAGTAACTGGAGTCTAGTTTACTAATGGGCAAACCTTGGCCAACAGTAACTGAAACACACAAGTTTCCAATAGTCTCAATATATTATGGACTCTTTTAGACAATGGGGTTAATATATGGACTGTATAGTTTAGTTTATTTGTACATTCTTTTTTCATTAAGTATACTGTGAATACTTTTTATTTCTACATTAAGTAGTTTCATTCATATGAAACTATAATTTCATTAATAGTCTCATTAATATAGTAATAAGGACTTTACATTAAATAGGTTCATTAATATGAAACTATAATTTCATTAATAGTCTCATTAACATAGTAATAAGGTTAATCTTGATTAATATAATTCCATTAATAGTCTCATTAATACAGTAATAAGATTGATCTTAACCCTGTACTACCAGTAAAGAATAAACTTTGCTATCCTTTTTACCTCTGTCAGATGAATTTTTATTTGTTTTACCTCTATATTTTGAAAACCTTTATAAGTTGAACTTTATGTAGAATGACCTCTACAACTCAAACTGCCCCAAGTCAAATTACAAATAATGTTACTCTGCTTTGATTAATGGTCTCATTAACTATTAATGAGACTCAAAAGTCAAAACAAATTCTGTTTTTGTTTTGACTCCAAAATATAAATTTGTCCCAGCTAGGTGTTTGATAGCTATTTTTGCAACAGATCTATCCTGTTTGGGGATGACATACTTTTGTTTTGTCCAAAATGGATGGCCAAAAAAGAACAATTTTTGACAATTTGTCATCCTTCATCTGTAAAATGTGCTCTAGTCATCTCAACATTCCCCTCATTGTAGATTGAGAAAGCAGGGTAAAACTACATTTTCTAGACAGTTTACTGTTTGAAATACAGTTAGTCAAATTAGCATCAAAAACAACTACTGCTATTAACAGCTCACATGAGTAGCAAGCCACCTAAGGCCAACACAGCTTCACATTCTCCTCCTTCATCATACAGATGACTTTTTGTACTTTATTCTTTTATGTGTGGTAAAAACAAGCAACAATAATGAAATACAAAGGAGTTTTTTATAGTTTATTCTATTAAGGAAGCATCAATAAAGTCATTGAGATGATTTTTTCTACCTTGTTCTATCAAGGAAACATCACCAAAGTCATATGGATGATATTTAATACTTTATTTTGTTACACAAAGAAAAATCAAGAAGTCCTATAGATGATTTTTTACACTTCACTCTGTTATATAAGGAAAACATCAGTTAAATCATACAGATGACTCTTTACACTTCATTATATTAACAAAGACCCCAAAGAGACTTACACTTCATTCTATTTCTAATACACATGACTTTTTAAAATATTCTATAATATAAAGTAAATATTAATAAAAAGCATAGTGAATTCATTGATGCTTTCTCTACATAGCCTAATTACAACTGTATTACCTTTAGCTAAAATATATTCCATGTATTGTGACCATTCTTTCTTGTTTTTCTGCAGAATATATTTGTTATTAAACAAGAATTATTTGTGCCTGATCTGTATTCCTTATTTGAGATATTGCAAATTTTGGTAAAATTCTAGTTAATTGACTTCATGCTATTTCAGAGAGGGTTTAGGTTAGGAAAATGAAACTTTCAGGGATGAATCCACAGACTGAAGTATGTCCTGAGCAGGTATTTTGAAGCAACTACCTCTACTACTTCTCCCTCTAGAGGGCGCTGACCTTTGATGACCTATAAAAATATGTGTGTTATAAAGTGAAACTTTGCAAAATGAATCTTCTGCTTAATTGAAGTACAACAAAATTGTTTTCATCTTCAAAACTTTGCTCAACTCCATTTTATAAGGTTTTAAAGATATACATTTCCTAAATTTTGAAAAAAAAAACATTGATATGGCTCAAAATTCTACTCAAATAACAGGAATTGCATTTTCAGAACTAAAGGCAGAGAAAACACAACTAGTAACTGAAAATTAAGGTAAAATGTTGTTTTGTCAAAATTTCAATAGGTATAGACCTGTCATGTGGGCAAATTTCAGGGCCCTCTAGAGGCAGAAGTAGTGGAGGTGGGTACTTTAAAATACCTTCCTGGGATATACTTTAGCCTTTAGACCCATCCCTGAAAGTTTCATTTTCCTAACCTAAACGCTTTTCTGAGATAGCAAGAAGTCAATTAACTAGAATTTTACCCAAATTTTTACTGTAACTTCTAACTTTGTATTGTAATACATATATTATTGAGATGTATGGCATTACCAATATTATCTAATCATTTGAATTGCTCAGTACTAATTTAACAAGACATGATGTTGTGTCCCTGGATCCAAACCAATATATGATCTGTGAAAGAGAGAAAGATGGGTTTACTAACATAAATAAACAAAACAAAACAACCAAATGGCCCAATGCAGAGCTTTTTTGGGTTTACAAAACCAGTACACATATAAAGAAAACAATGACTAGATGAAAGGTGAACATATCACTTGACATATGTTTCTATTCACTTTCCAATTGTTTAATGGGGCCTACCAATTTCTACCATTTTTCATTGGTAAAAATATGGAACCAGGTGCCACTTTAAAGGACTCAAATTAAGTGTTGCTGAGGAAGCAAATATTATATTTGGAAAGAGGATGAGAATATACGTTAATTTTTGTGACAACCTTCTATCTAGCCAAGTAATGGAAATAACTCCAAATTTTCTTTAAATAAACAAAATTATTTCTAGTTTAGGCAAGCCTAACAGCAAAAACTATTATTTTTTATTTTTTTCTAATTTAGAGAGGTATTTTTCACAAAGATTAATAAATTTTATCAGATAATAGTCAGAAACATCCAAATAGGCCTAATCAGCAAGCTAAATAAGAAAAGGAATATGAACCTAGTTTGTATTCTAATTGAAATCCACATCATACAGCATTAAGCTTTTGGATAGGAAATTTATTTACTAAAAACAAGAAAATATCTTACTTTAAAGGTTCTCAAAACAGCAGTTGCCATTTCGGAAAAGTAGCCACGTATTTTGTTTTTAAACAATCTGCGCCATTTAAATATTTGCCACGATTTATGAGAATTAACTATCAAAATTTCCCATTTGCAGCCACTTTGGGTGCACGTTGTTTTTTTAGTTTTCTCATATTCTGAGTTTGGTTGTGTGATTTTCTTTAATATCAAATACCTTTTTGACGTTTCTCCCCTTTTTTCCAAAATTAGTTTTTAGAATTTGTGTTGCTTTTTTCTCGAACCTTTTTGACAACTTAAAAGGCCACTATAAACTTTAATTTCCATTCAAATTAGCCCTTTTCTGATTTTCTAGGAAAGTTTGTTCAACACGGTCATCCCAGTGGGTAAAAATAAAATGTGTGTGTGATCTTTTTTCTTGAGTAAAATGCAAAGTTCTATATTAGTGTTGATTGGAGCTTGAAGACTTCAAAGTAGGATCTCCAAATATTATTAATCTGACGCTGCGATGCTTGTCAATATCATTTGCTTTTTTAACGATGTTTCTCCCCTTTTTCCAAAATCAGGAAAAAAATTTCAGTTTCCAAGCTTTCAATGGTTAACGCTATGGTTATAGAAATTGATATATTTGGTCTAAGCACCAGAAAGCAATTTTGTTGCTGCATGGAATGTTATCGAAACTGTCGATTTTAGAGTTTATGTTACTTTTTTCTAGAACCTTTTTGACAAAAATAAAAGGGCCGCTATAAAGTTTAATTTCCATTCAAATTAGCCCTTTTCTAATTTTCCAGGACCATTTGCTGGAAATATTCATCCCTGTGACAAAAATAAAATGTTCTCTGTGATCTTTCTTCTAGGATAAAATGCAAAATTCCACTTTTGTGTAGATTGGAGCTTGAAGATTTCACAATAGGATTCGCTGATATTATAAATCTGATTCTGCGATTCTCGTCAATATCATTTGTATTTTTGACGGTGTTCGTCCCCTTTTTCCAAAATCAGAAAAAAATTGCAGGTTCAAAGATTTCAATGGTTAACGCTATAGTTACAGAAATTGATATATTTGGTCTAAGCATCAGAAGACAATATCGATGTTGTATGGA
The DNA here is from genome assembly GCF_032884065.1 of Artemia franciscana. Classification (NCBI taxonomy): domain Eukaryota; kingdom Metazoa; phylum Arthropoda; class Branchiopoda; order Anostraca; family Artemiidae; genus Artemia; species Artemia franciscana. The sequence goes on along the minus strand of NC_088863.1, from coordinate 23,886,018 downwards.
TTGTTATTGAAACTGCCTTTAAAAGAGTTTATGTAGCTTTTTCCTTAAGCCTTTTTGGCAACTTAAAAGGGCCACTATAAACTTTAATTTCCATTCAAATTAGCCCTTTTCTGATTTTCCATTATCATTTGTTTGACAGGTTCGTCCCTGAGGGTAAAATTAAAATGTGTCTGTGATCTTTTTTTCTAGGATAAAAAGTAAAATTCCACATCTGTGTAGATTGGAGTTTGAATATTTCACAGTAGGATTCTCTGATACTATGAATCTGATACTGCGATTCTCGTCAATATGACTTGCCTATTTGGGTTGGGGGATGTTTTTTTCCCAAAGATGTGGCTTATGAAATTATGTATAATTGGCTCACGTCTGGAAAGAATATTTGCAAAATTATTCCAGTGATTGTATTTAGCATTTATTATAGTCCTCTTGAGATCAGCCTCTGCTTGTAATTTAATTAAATATGTAGCAGGAGACATTTTTTAGGTATGTTCTCCTAGCTGCCTGTTTTGTTTTCCAGTTAATTTGGCACTCTTTTGTCCACCATGTCTTAGAAGTGTGTTTGGGGATGGTTTTTCTGGGTGTTGTATTGGGGATAGTATGACTATCTGCACTTATTAGTATGAATGCCAAAACTTTAGCATGTGTGTTAGCTGTTACAAGTGAAATATATGATTCCTGGGTGAGACTTATATCTTTAGCTTATTTTTCTTCATCATATCTTATTATACTTCATCACTAAGCTTATTTTTGAAGATAGTCCAATTTGCTTTAGTGTTGATACGTTTAGGGTATCTAGCAGAATTTTAGCTGGTTCACTTAACGAGGAAACTAGGGCAAAGTGGTCTGTGCAAAGGTTATCAATTTTCTTTATATAAATTTTATTCAGAATATATATTGACCCAATTTGTAAGTCAATTGTTGAAAACTTGCCAATTTTGGGTTAAAATATGTATTTAGATTTGGAGGGGTAGCTACTCCTAATTCGGTATTATTTAATATCAAACTTTCAGCAAACTTAACAGCTTTATTTGCTAGCTAATCCTCCCACAGGAGGCTCCGGACATTAGAACCTCCACAAATAATTATGCTTATATTAAAAGTAATTATATAACTGAAGAAATCCATACAATCTATAGTTTGACTGTTAGGGTTATAAAAGCTTATTATGTAAGCTTTCGTATTATCCAGCCAAACATTGATTCCAATTGCATCACCATCATTTAAAAATTCTGGAAAGTTAATGCCACAAAATTTGATGCTACTATTTATTATTAAGGCTACACCACCCCCTTTTCTCTCTGAAGACCAATCCTTTCTCAAGATAGTACATCTATGAGACTTTGTTGGTTTTTAGTCAAATGGTTTTCCTGAAGGCAAGCAATATCACTGGAATTATTATTCATAAATGATCTTAGTTCATTTAACTTATTTTCTGAAAGTGATCTTACATTCCACTGAAGTATTGAGACGTTCTGCTTTGTTGCTTTTCTTTTCATATGACTGTGTGTCAACATTTACCTTTGCTAGGAGTAAAGTGAGATCATTATTTTCTTGGATAAGCATGTGATTGGGTAGGTATATGTTTGCCAATTCATTTATGATCTTTGCTTCCTGTGGCTATTATAGGCTCATAGACTGAACTGCATTAGAGCTCAGTATGCATGGGCATATATTATTGTTAGCTTATTCGGATTTTCATCCGGCTCGTCATTAATTAGGGGAGTAATTCCTGGTAATGCTCTGATTCATTTCTACTTGGGAGGAGTGGCCAGACTAACCTCCTATTATTGGATGCGGAGGCTGGGGTGTTTTGAGGAAAGTGGGGGATGCTTGTTGCTTTGGTAGGTTGGGTACTCTTTGAATGAAAGTATTGGGTGGTTTCGTAAAGGGGGTTTGTTTTGGTGTGATTGGGCTGTGTTTGCTTCCAGAGCTACAAATGGGTAAGGTATAACTTTCTTTTGTTGCTATTTGGAGTGTTAGTGTTCGTTTTTTTATATGCAAGTTATAATGCTTTTTTGGAAGAACCATGGGGGCCTTTGCAGTTTATAAATGTAGGCTGGTCATTTTTACGATTTGCCATTTCTTTGGAATGGGAACTTTCACATTTACTACGGGAATGTAAGATTCCACATCATTTATTTGTTGTATGTCCTAGTTTTAGACATTTTTCGTATTGGATTGGTTTTGGCTTTTAGGACTTGTGAGATTTCATTTGTCCAAAGAGGAGCATCTGGCCTAGGATATTGTTTTTTTCTCTAAGTGTGAATAAGAAAGACTTGCTTGACTTTTGGCCACTAGTATCTGGTTTTCCAGTTAGGTGACATTTGCGACTGGGATTAGTTTACCAGTTCTGACAGAGAACCCTTCCTTTGGCTCCTGAATAGGTATTTCTGGAGGGAAGTAATACACTACTATTTTAGTTGGGTAGTGGTATGGGTTCCATAGAGTAGACTTTGTTGGAATGTTAAGAAGGGTTTTTAAATTAAGTAGCACGTCTGATGATTTAAAATGTTGGAGAATTATTTGCAAAGATCCATGACGGTTAATGTTTAAAGACAACATTGATTTTAACAGTTTGAAGATTGCAACCCTTAATAGAGCTATCTTATTTATCACAAAAGGGGTATCAGGAGAAATTTCTAAGTATATTCCAAGGTTTTGTGAAGGAGAAGTTGTAGCAAGGGGAAGGAAATATGATTATCATACTATACGATAAGCAGTTATGTGCCGCACGGACTGATGATAGGGACCATAGCGAATGGTTCAATTTGAAGTCTAGTGTCCGCCAAGGATGTATCCTTTCCCCAGTGCTATTTACAATTCTCATCGACTATATGCTTCGAATATGTAATTTTAGAGGTGGAATCCAACTGATGCAAAACCGCACATTCTTTGACTGTGATTTTGCTGATGATGTAAGCCTCTTATCTCATTTAATGCCTCTTATCTCATTAATATGTCAATCAGTACACAGAAAACAAAAGTCATGCGAAACAATGTCAATACCTTACCTGCCCCACCGATCAAAGTTGGATCCGACGTACTAGAGGAGATGCAATAGCTGAAATACCTTGGTAGTGTCTTTAAATGTTACGATAGCCTTGGGTGGGAAATTACCACACGCATCGCATGCAGAGGAATTGCCTAGAATAAACTAAGAAATGTGTGGAGGAGTCCAGTATACTCCCTAAAGCCGAAGCTCCAGCTTTTCAATACTGACGTCCTCTTCATACTAAGGAACAGCTATGAATCGTGGGCATTGCTTACGCAGCTGGAAAAACGAATCCAGAGTTTTGAAAACATCTGTCTTCGGTGCATTCTTGGTATCCAATGGACTGATAAGCTCATTAAAGCCTCTACATGTGAAGAACCAAGTCAGCCGCTCGTAGTCGATAGAATTGTGACTAACCGATGACGTTATCGGGGTCACATGGTGCGTGTAGGTAAAGGCCGCCTACCCAATGATGTGTGGTGTTGGCTTTCTTCCAGCATCAGAAGAAGTAGGCGACACAAGGCAACACTAGGCAAATGCCTTGAGAAGGATGCTGCGCTATTGAGAGGGAGGGAGAGAAAGAGCAAGAGAGAGAGAGACTTTTATTTTAAAAATGACTTACACAGCGCGTGGCGCCGAATTTGCGCTTTAAGTTCTGAGATCGTCGCTCGAAGAGCTTTGGTCAAAAGCACAAGAGAGGTTGTCTTGAAGAGGAACCGTTGTTACCTTATGCGCCAGTCGGTGTGAGAAGACTTGAGTCTAAGCAAGCACTTATTATAACATTAAAAATAAAACGAAAAATTACAATGAAATGATGTCTTGAACTGATGACCTTTCAATAATTAATATAATTATATATCAAGTATTCAGTTTAATTTTATTAGTTTTTTCCAAGATTGTTCAATACACATATAGTTTTTAGTAAAACATGATCTTAAATTTAACATGGCCTTTATTTTTAGTTATCTTTGAAAAACTTCTTTTTCGGAAACTTTTTTTAATTAATATGTAAAATTGAAAATGACAATCTTTAATAGATAATATTACTAATATCAATGATTAATGATTATAGTGGGTAAAGACAAAGAGGGAGATCCCATTAAAGACATTTTTAGACTGTTAGTCAGAAAATTAAACAATAATGGTAAGGTAAAGGTAAAGGATACGGCATTAGACTTTACAGTCCCTACCGGCGGTGCTGATCTCCGTTTCTTGGCCCTTCAGCCAGGAAGTGCAATGGGGGGTTGGGGGCCAGCCATCCTGTGCTTTCACACACCCTTCCTGTTTACCTGTTTACAATAATGTCATTCCGAAATTTTAAAAAAGTATGGAAATAACAAAATTGAATAACAAATTTTCTTAAATATCATAGTTTCATATTTAATTTTTATAGTTCGTCTGATTCTTTTCATTGTTTTTGTTTACCGTAATGTGCTATACAGTGGGACATTGCATGAATTCTTGAATATTTTTTATACTTAATTTAATCTTTAAGGAAAAGCGTAATTTGCCCTCCTCTAAAATTTCGAAAGACTATTTGCAAAATTATTCCGGTGATTGTATTTAGCATTTATTATAGTCCTCTTGAGATCAGCCTCTGCTTGTAATTTAATTAAATATGTAGCAGGAGACGTTTTTAGGTATGTTACCCTAGCTGCCTGTTTTCAGTTAATTTTATTATTAGTTTGCTAGGGATTCAAAAATGTGACTCTTGCAAAAATGCCTAGATTTCTTTCAGTAACATTCAATCCAAATCAAATCCAATATCAGTTGGGATTTTCCAAGCATATCTAGCTCAATTTCATAACGATTATCCCGTCTTCGTGAAAACGACGGCCATATCGAGAATTTGCGAATAACTTCGCATTTATCCATTGTCAACACTGACTGCACGTTTTTGTCAAGATTATCGCTAAATTTGAGAAATACATAAAATACACAATAATGGCTGATGTAAGTTATCCAATTTGATCCACCTCTAAAAGTAACTGATTAAAACGTTACTCTCTGCTGATGTGTTTTATATTTGTTGAAAGACATAAATTTTGTTCCCACATGTGATTGCTATCCTTGCTATAACATTTGTTATGCTCATAGAATCAACAATTGTGTATACTACCATTGATTCGCTGTAGACCAATACAGTGTTCTAGCAATCTTAGCCTTTCTCTCATTACAGTCTAGCCCTAGAAAAAAGATAGAGCCACATTTTTTTCGTATGGCTTACTGGTTTAAGTATGGTCAGTCAGATGGGTATTCAAAACACTTTGTGGTAAGACTCTAGACAAGCTACTGTTTGCTATCTTGGGAAATGATGAATTTAGGACAAACTTTCAGTAATGATTCCAGGGACAAAACATTCTGGGAAGATATTCTCAAACTGTTATATTAATCCTCTTTTGATTTCTTAAGTCCTAGAATGTGCCTACTTTTACTACTACAGTAAAATTCTAGTTAATTGACTTCTTGCTATCTTGAAAGGGTTTTTGTTAGGAAAATGAAACTTTCAGGGATGGGTCTACAGGCTAAAGTATGTCCTGGAAAGGTGTTTTGAAGTACCCAACTCCACTCCTTCTCCCTCTAGAGGGCCCTGAAATTTGCCTAAATGACTAGTCTATACCTATTGAAATTATGACAAAACAACATTTTTCCTTAATTTTCAGTTATCAGTTGCTTTTTCTCTGCCTTTAGTTCTGAAAATACAATTTCTGTTATTTGAGTAGAATTTTGAGCCATATCAATGTTTTTTTTTCTGAATTTAGGAAATGTATTTGCATATCTTTAAAACCTTACAAAATGGAATTGAGCAAAGTTATGAAGCTGAAAACAACTTTGTTGTTCTTCAATTAAGCCAAAGATCTATTTATCAAGGTTTCACTTTTACAACACACATTTTTAAAGGTCATCAAAGGTCAGGGTCCTCAAGAGGGAAGAGTAGAGGTAGTTGCTTCAAAATACCTTCCCAGGACATACTTTAGTCTGTGGATTTATCCCTAAAAGTTTCATTTTCCTAACCTAAACCCTTTCTGAGATAGCAAGAAGTCAATTAACTAGAATTTTACTGTTTTTTTTCTTCTAAATTTTAGTTAATGTCTTTGCAGATTTTTGAAACCTCATAAATTGGGATTGAACAAAGTTGTGAAGTGGAAAATACTTTTTTTACTTAGTTTGAGCAGAAGATCTATTTTGCAAGATTTCACTTTTATAACACCAAGATTTTATAAAATCATCAAAAGTCAGTGCCCTTTAGAGAGAGAAGGGCCCATTACAGACCTTCAAACATGACAATCTTTTCTCCTATTTTTAGTTTTATACAAAGGTTAAAAACAACAATTCTTAATTCATTGTATACAGAATAATTATGTCTTCATTTACCCACTCCCCTCTTGTACAAACATATAGCCTGAATTATACATTAACTAGATGTTTTCTGGTTCTTGATTTCATCAAAGTCAATTTAATTTTGGGTAAACCAGTTTAATCAAGAGTAATGCTATTGATGGTATATAAGCAGTTTCTAAAATAGGAGAAAAAGATATCATGTTTGAGGGTCTATAAAGGGCTTAAAATTGAATTTATGACAAACACAAGCATTATATTAAGAAAGAGTATAAAAAAGACACTGAATGGTATGTTGACCTTATTCCTAGGTCAATAATAATAGGCTATAAAATGCCCCAAATTACCCTTTTTTCTCTTACTTTTAACTATAGAAAATGGTTCAAATATCAGTTAAAAACTTGCTGTTTGAATATAATTCATTTTTTCAAAATTATATAATCTTCAGTCATTGATTCATCCTGACCCAATTGAATAAATAATTTACAAATCTTTTGCAAATGGTCATCTTTACTTTAAGTTGTTAGCTGTTTTCATCCCTATTAAAGGCTAAATTTTTCCATGCACCTCTTATTTTAACCTGTGTACCTGTAAGTTGAATCAACTATGACAAAACCAGGAACCAGAAAAAACATGAAAAATTTATAATTTGGGCTACATATTTGCACATAGGTTGGGGGAGGGAGTATAGTGTAAATGTAGTTGAAATTTGGTACCTACAATTATTCTGCATATTATGAAGTAAGAACCATTAATTTTAACTCTTTTCTAGTGCTGTAAAAAGAGAAAAATGTATCATTTTAAGGGTCCTTAAAGGAATTGATTTTGTAAGTAAAACAAGTATTATATTTAGGAAGAGCATGAAAAACATATTGAGAGGTATGTTCACCTAATTCATAGCTCAGCAATGGAAATGTCTTTATTTACAAAAATTCCTCTGTAAAAGACATAGCAAACTATCCTCACTTTTCTGAAGCATCTACTCTTCAGAAACTGGTAAAGGTCCAGATTTGGGCTTCTTCAGGAGCCATGCCAGAGCAGATTGAGATACATTTTTAGACTGCTAATTTTGTGCTTGTTTTCATGATTTGGTTTTCATTTCTGATAATTCATCTTCAACCCCCTCCCTCTTATGGTCTCATAGCTTTAGGTTATTTAAAAAAAATATTATGTCATAATTGATGAGAAATGGTAAATCCATGAATACTTTCTGCATATTTTAAAGTGAGAATTCTGTTATTCTTTTGGCCAGTTTCTATGTAGAGTGTAGTGGTGTACAAGACAAATATAAGGATTATGGGGATGAACTGTCTAAAATACAAATCAAACCACAGAAATAAGCATAAAATTAGCAGTGTAAAAATGTGTCTCTTTTTGTTCTACCATGTCTCCTTCTGAAGAGGCCCAATTCTTTGATGACTTAGTTCTATGACTATCTACCTTAGTTCTTCCCTAGGATGGATGGAAGAAAGAATGTCTATCAACAAGTGAAAATCATACCATTTTATACAATTCTGAATAAGACTTATGTCAGCTTTGCCTCTCACTTAGACTATCTGTCTTGGCTTTGTCTCCAATTAGCCATAGCTTGACAGCAACTTGATTTTAATTCATGAACCATACCTTTACACACAACCATACTTACCACTGTTATCACTTTAACTTCCAACATTTTAACCTTTGCTGACTTGCCTTCCAATTCTTTCAAACTGTTCAAAGTTTATATATGTCTGAGCCTTGGCAAATAGTTTTAAAATCTTCACTGCATCCATCATATATACTGGTAATACTATCCAGGTAAGTAAAGCTAAATATACAGTTTTCAACATAATTTAGTTAGGATTAAATTGGAGACATCACTTGATGCCTTTTATACTCTTCCATAATTCAGTAATTGCTTCTTAGATAAATTACATTATAAGCCCCTAAAGCAGCTAAAACTTAGCACAATATTTAAAAAGAGCCTGGATCATCTGTAAATGGTGATTTTTCTTGGTAGCCTGTTTATAAAAAAAATGTTGTTAAACTTTGAATTTAGGCTATTTTGAGTCCTATAAGAGCTAAAAATGTAATATCTTACCAAAGCAATTATTTAATTTGGAAAGAGTACAAAAAAGGCATCATAAGAGCAAATGATGTATTTGTTTTCATCCTGTTTAAATTATGTTGAAAACTGGATATTTACTGTGAAGCTGTATACTTGATTTATCTTCTTAGTACCCAATATCACATTTATTTTTACCTTTATTTATTCCTAATCTCAGTGACTTGGTCTCAGTGGTTGCTTATGTTTGTCTTAGGAGTTTGCAGTCATCAGCATTTAATGTCTGTGGATTTGGTAGGTTAGTTTTACAGTCATAGATGTTGGTGCTGAATAATCCAGACCACAGGAGGGTGTCCTATAGACACCTCCCTGATGACAGGTAGTGATTCAGAGTGAACAGCCTTGCCCTTAATAGGCTCAAAATGCTTTCATCTATATATATTCCCTGTTAATTTTTATGCTGATTAATCTCATTTGTAACATGCAGAAGCTATAATTTCTTATCTGTATTTATAGTTCTAGTCTTTGAATGTCTGTTTAAGCAATGGAAATGCTTCTAAATCCTCAGTAAAATTCAGGTGAAATTAGCCAAGAAAAAATAACTAAATGTAAAATTTCAACAACAAAGAACCTGTTTTCCTTTTATGTAGTGAATTTTTTTGAAAAATAAGTTGCTTATCTTGCACCTTTTGTTAATTCTTACTAGACAAAGTTTTCCCATAATCGGTAAGTTTATTAAGTTAATTGTCTTTTTATAATTTTCAGACAAACCTAATAGTCAATGAAATGTGTCTTTATCTTGACAAAAAGAAACAAGACAAATACAAAAAGCTAATGCATCTAAGTCTTAGAGCCTTTTGGCTGATCAGACATTGAATAATAAAAAAAAACCATATTTTTTTGGAATAATTTTCTATAATTTGACACCTGGTCTTCCGGAAGGTTGCTAAACTTCTTTTAGTCAGACCATTCATGTTTTCCATGATTTTATCTAACTAGTCAGGCACAAGCACTAAGCTGGACCTTTGACCCCAAAAATGAAAATGAAGAGAAAGCTCAAATGTTTTATATAATTTTTCTGTTTTTCATCTGCTTTTGGGAATTCTGACTTAATTTATCCCCTTCAAATGAAGGGTGATCTTCCCCAAAATAAGGCCCATGTAATTGCCTACCATTGATCTCTTATGATCAGGATCTAATTTCCAAGAGCTTTCCAATGGTGTTGTAATCCTCTGATTTCTGGATACAAATGCAAAATGTTCAGAATTAGAAAAAGGATGAGGCTGAATTTTCCTTGCTACATAAAAAAATAGTTGTAACAGTATTCATTTTGTTCCTTTGGCTGATGGATTTTGAGTGCAATGCAAAGTTTAAGGATAGCCATTCCTCACCCTCCCTAATAGCAAAATGTTGAGAACTAGTTCTTATGTCTTACTAATAATAGAATTGAGAGCTCAATTCTATTATAGACTATTTGTGTTCAATTTAATAGCTGCAGGGCCAACAAATTTAGGGTAATAAGAAGATATTTGTAGAAGATTATTAACATACCTGTGACAGTCACCTGCATTTAAATAAAATAAAGTTCAACCCAGCTTGGTCCATTGGGGCATGATAATAATAATAATAGGTTGTTCATGAGCTGAACAAAGTGGATTTCCACTATTGCCATGAATAATAATTGATTGGATATGCTGACAAAAGAACACTAAGATTCAATCAATTAGGGCAAATGTTTTTGCCCTAATTGACATTTTTTACATTATTTTTTTTTTTTTACAAATACGCTTCAACGTTTGAAAATAGTCAGGAATATTTCATTTTCAAACTACAGCCTTTTTTAAAAATGCCAAAGCAAGCTTTTCTGGCCTCAATTTTCAATTTAATAACAACTCAGTTAGGTGATTGTCAACTTTTTTTGTGATTTAAAAGTCTGATATTTTAAATTCTAATTAATAAATTAGCATAGTGTATCTTCTTTGATCTCTTTGTTCTAATATTTGAAGCCAACCGTCTGGGGCTATATGGAAAGAAGGTCGTCCTTGTTTGGGTTGGGAGGATGTCATAAATAAAGATTTCTTGGAAGTAGGAACTTCCTGAGAGGGTGTAAAGAAGGAGGCCTTGAGTAGATTAGGTTGGAGGAGCAGCGTGTGGAGCTGTATTGGCCTCAGGCGGCTTGGTGCTGTAGTGAGTTATTAGTAGTAGTAGTAATATTGGAAGCCAATTAACCTGTAAAATCAACTTTTTAGATATGTTGTTTCAGGTTCTTAATGATTTTTATTATTTGTGTTTGAAAAGTCTTAATGAACTTAATCTTTGATCACTTAATACTTCACCTAGTTTTGTCAATCAGACATGGCTACAAAGCCATTAATTAGCCATACCTAGCAACATATCTTGCAATTTGAGATGGTGGGAATATTAAAAAAATTTCCTCAAGATTGGAAGAAGTAAAGAAAAATCATTTTCCAAAGAAGGTTTCCTTCAAGTCAGTCTCAGGGGACAGGGCTGTAAAGTAGTCTTTAAATGAGTCATTTGACCTTAACAGTTGGTTTAATATGTAAGGTTATGAAGGAATGTACAACTGTACAAGGGATATCAATTGTAGCCAATTTAAGGAGTTGTAAAAAATTTTCCAGAGAAAGAACTGCTTGAAAACAGACAAAATATTATTAAAGGTACTATGTTACTTCAAAATATTTTTAAAGATAGCTATGGTAAAAAAAAAGGGATTTATTCAGCCTGAAAAGTGTATATCTAGCAAGTATATTAATAAAAGACCTGCAAATCACGACTTTTGCTAGAAAAAGAGTTGGCAATTCTAGCTCATGCTTCTTTATAAGTAACTTATTGGACATTTGTCAAAAATTATTTTGGAAAATTAAGAAATACTGGAAGAAATTAATAACTAGACTGTGATTGATAAGTCCTGCCTCTGCTATGATTAGGATTTGTAGAATACAAAGAAACAGATAGTATTTATAAGTTTCAAGGCAAGACTTAATAATTTCATAAAAATTAGGAACTGCTGGTACCCTTGACTATTTTATTTGTATTTTTGATGTTGAAATTCTAATTAACTATTATTAATTGATTTTCTGTTATTTGATAACTTTATTACTCTGTTGTAAACTTGGTTTTTATAATCTTAAAGCTTTGAACTTTTTTTTATTATTAAAAAGTAGATTAAGAAAAGTAATTTAAAGTCAGTCTTATTAGCATTGGACGCTCTAAGTGTATTTTTTATCAACTATTAATGCGATTTAAAGGAAACAAACTTCTGTTATATATAAATATATATTTTTTAAGGAAGCACATGTTGTCAAGAAGCGTACTTTTCGCAAATTTACCTACAGAGGTGTTGATTTGGACCAACTTCTAGACATGAGCATGTAAGTATGCATAAATTTAGCTAGAAAATGTATTCTTTTCCATTCACTCTTGTACTAAATGATGAAAAATTGCTTAAAAGCAAAGAATTGTCCCATAAAATAAAAGTAAAGATTGCTAAATACTGAACATTCACAGTGCATGAAAAAATATGTAAAGATACAAAAAGAAGGGAAAGGAGCAGGATTGCCATGTTTGCTCTTGTGCTTAAAATCATTCCAAATTTCCCTTCAGGAACTACAGCAAAATGCACCACTACCAATTTTTTTATTTAAGATCTTACAAAAGGTTTAGAGGTCCATCCTCCCCTTCAGGTAGCATCTGTAGTAGAGTTCAGGAGTGCAGTTTGAGTTTTGGGTTTTGAGGGGGGGGATATAAAGAATGTGTAGACAAAACTGTCCAGTGTGCTGACAAATGCAGACACATAAGCAAAGTTAAACTAAAAACGGAAGCTAAATTCCAAGGTGTTGGCACTGTGCACTGACACCTTGGAACTTTGGGGTAGGGGAGTCCACTCAAAAAAAATCTAAAAAATTATTATTACAACCCAAAAAATCGAAAATTATTATGGTCAGAGAAAGGTACAATCAGACAAAAGAAATAATGAATATCATGCAGAATAATCACTGAAAACCATAGGAAAACAAATGTTTAGCTGTATTGGTGTACACAGGTATGGGCCCTTAAAAGACTGACAGCAAAATCACAGTAAAAGAGTAGTTTTATGCTTCTAGTTTTCAATCTAAAAAGTACTCAAAATAGCGTTTAACAGCCTAAAAAACCTAAATGAACGTTGAGAACCAATTAAAACGGCTAAAAAATTTGTAAATGTTTCAGATGTCCCCCCTTACATTAGTTTCTAAGTACCTCCAGAGGCACAAAGGGTGTCAGTGAGTAGCCTCCAATCTCCCCTCAAAGTGGCTGCTATGTAGATGTTCTCCCACTCTGAGATGAGACTCGTCTCAAGGGCTGTTCTGTCATGTACCTACTTTCTATTGAGTATGTTCTTTGGTCTTCCTTGGTGACAGGTGGCTTCTGGTTGCCATTGGAGAAGCATTTTAGCTCTCAAAGCACCCTTGACATGTGTGCTTGGATGAAAAAAGAATGGACCTTCTTCCAGGTAGAAGTCATTTGTCCCTGCCCAGGGGCACTCAAGTTTCTCAGTTCAGTCCCTTGAGTTGCAAGAAGTTTCATAAAATCATTTTTAAGGCCCACATGTTCCAATGGCGAATTTTTACTGTACTTTATTTGTTTTTAATAAATGGCGTTGTTAATATTGTCCTCTCCATTTTTATGTTCCTGTTGTTGGAATAATTTTGCTTCAGATTTCTTAGAATGAAACTCATCCTTATTTATATTTTTTTCTTAAGTAAAAGTGGCACATAAAATTCCAGTCATTTTGGTAACGTTGTCTGGAGAACCTTTGTTAATGACTGAATGACCTGTCCAAAGAAACCATAATATCTTTACTGTTCTGCATAAATGGGCACAGCCAACCAAATTTATATAGCCCTTTTTTTAATATTAAATTAAGAGAATCATCAACAAACTATAGTATGTGCCTGAACAATAAGCCCTTGTTTCGAAAAATAGGGAAAAACCGCATTTTATTATGTCATATAATCTTGGCTAGATGTGATGTAACTTTTCATCAACAAACAACCTTCAAAGCCTCTTCTTATGCAACCAGTAGCTGAATACTACTTCTTGATTCAAGCTTGACCAATTTATCTGAAAATGCTTACAACTGCATGCCATACATAAGTCATAAGATGTGAAAAAAATATAAAAATTGTAATTAATGCAACAAGTTCCTCTGTAGGACTGAGAATTGAAATAGGGCGAAGAATAATGTTTAAGATACGTACTTGCGCACAATTCCTTGCCTTTGAGTGTAACTGGACCTGCAATCTAAACCAGCATCCTCTAAGTATGATAACTTTTTATTAGAATCTGAGAGAAAGGAATGAAAATAAGCAATGTGGGCTTGGCTCACTGCAACTGCGAAACCCAATCAGATTTTCTGGAGCCATTCAGTAACTGCAGAGATGCCTTGACTGATGGAAGAATTAGAACTTTCAACAGACAGACTTTGTTCACTTTATTGCCAAACCATTTAAATTTGTTGTTAATTTTTTACTTTTTAAGGGACCAGCTGTTGGAACTGATGGGCTCCCACAACCGCAGGAGGTTTCGTCGTGGATTGAAGAGAAAGCATATGGCACTGTTGAAAAAGTTAAGAGCTGCCAAGAAAAATGCATCTGAGCTCGAAAAACCAGCTGTTGTCAAAACTCACCTTCGTAATATGGTTATTGTCCCAGAGATGGTTGGTTCCATTGTTGGGGTCTACAATGGAAAAGTGTTTAACACTGTTGAAATCAAGGTACATATTGTTCAAATATTTTTGTTTTATGTATCTTGCTATCTTCAGCAAGTGTTGTGTGCTCAATTTCTTTTCAATCTTCGTTGGGATTGTCTATTGGCTGTCCAAAATCAAAAGAGATTAATTTTAATTTTGTAAAGAATTTTCATTTAGCAGAATTGGATGTAATGATATTATCCATTTCTTATAAAGGATATTCGTTTCTGTTCTCTTAATAGAACATTTACGCTAGCTATTTTAGCTATTTACGCTAAAGTTTTTTCCTTTTTGAAAAAGTAGAGCTAAGAGAAAGAGTCAAACTTTAGCGTACAGAGGGAGGCGTTGAGGAAGAAAAGCCCCTTTCATATACGGAGTAATTTCTGTTCGTTTTAAGTTTTAATGTCGCTCCTTACTTTCATTTAAAAAAACTTTTTTTTTTTATTTAATTTTAACAAGAAACGGACCGATCTGACATCATTCATAGATTCTACTTATCCCTTATATATATACCTCTCATTGGTATCTAGCGCATTGATAAAGTAGTTAATGTCTTTTGATTTGAACATGTACATTTTTGTTTGTGGGCCAAGGGAGATCATTAGAATTTATAAAATCCATTCATACCCTCTTTCGTCTGGCGTTACATGCTTAACACCAAGAGTTATGCTGAGCAATGTAGGATTTCGGAATAGCAAGACTTTGATTTATTGCTGGTCTAATTGGGCCTACTTTTTCAATATGCTTCACTTTCTAAATTTACATGTAGACTGTACAAACTGAAGATTTTGTTTCTGATTTTGGCTGACTAATGTGTGTAAGACTGGTCTAGCTCTTTGTACACTTAGTTCTTGCTTATTGGCATATTCGTAAAAAAAAAAAATCGTGCATTCATTGAAGTGTTAATTACCATGCTAGAGTAGGTAAATGAATAGATATCTAGAAATGGGAATTTTTTACTTTTAAAACTCATTTCTTGCAAGACAGTACTGTTTATAGGTTATTTTTCCTTTCCAATGTATTATTATTTATTGTGATATTTTCTTTATGTTTTGGATTTAAAGCGTTTCAGCATTTCAAGCAAACGTGGATTTAACTAAAAACTTACCTAGTTTTAAGTGATTTTGAGTGCAATTTCACTATTTTACTTAACTATAGGCGTTCTTTGGATTCCTATCTTTTATAATTTCAATAAATGTCATATTTGCGTTTTTCTGTTTTTCTCTTTGTTTTGTGAAGGAAAAAACGAGCAAGTAGCAAAGCCTGTTGGATGACTGGCGTAAAAAAACCGTAGCATACGCTTTTTGTGGAGACTGGATAAGAATTGTAGTGTCACCCTCTCAGCACAAAATTTGTAGTCGCCTATATGCTTGCCGAATTCACAGAATCCGCCATTCCTAGCTAGACACAGAATACCAGGCAGATGATCTGAGGTCAGTTTTAATTTCTGTTAAAGATGCATGGAACATAGGTTTTTTATTGATTAAAAAGCATTTATATATATTTCAAAAGCATCAAAATTTGTTTGAAAATCCACTAAATATAGTTGTTCGCATTGAAGAAGAAGAAGAAATCTAGTGATATGCTTTATTGTTTCTAAGCTTAAAAATAATAGCACTTTGCTGCCTCTTAACTAAACTGACTAGTTAATAACCATATTCAATAGGAAAAAAGAGGATAAAAGTTTTTGGTGAATTCATCCAAGCTTGGCCATAATTGAGAATAATAATATTACAAAGGGTTTGGAAGTAAGTTAATGATAAAAAAATATTTATAAATGACTAACAAAGTTTCAGCCTCTGAAAAATAAACATTGGAGCTAGTTTGACCAAGTTCATGCTGAAGCATGTTCAACCATTCCCTACTCAAAACATATAAGCAGCAAAAAAATTGTTTCCTCCAGATGACTGGGAAAATACGTTGGAGACAAATAATGTACCTTTCTTTGTCAGTATTGAGGGTTATTTGTTTAGTTTTAGTCGGTCATACACTCAAATATCTAAATAAAGATAAATATCTTTTACAAGTTTAACGGCAAATATGAATTTATCCAAGATGGTTTCCTTGAGAAAAAATTTCTGGAACGAGGATATGGCAGCATTGAAGTAAAACACCTGTATTGGTTCACCTGTCTCAATTTGTAGTTGTAAACAAGCTATTGTTGTCCGTCTAAATTGTATACGAAAAATTTAGCTATTCTAACCCAATATGTTACATGTGTTTCAATATCTGTTATTGCTTTCTTTTTTTTGCAGCCCGAAATGATTGGTCACAGTTTGGGAGAGTTTTCTCTTTGCTACAAGCCTGTCAAGCATGGTCGACCTGGTATTGGTGCCACTCACAGCTCCAGATTTATTCCTCTCAAGTGAATGCTTCTTTTGTTGTGGATCAAAATAAAGTCATTGGTCAAATAAAACCGGCGTTTTGTTTGTTTTCCTGTCTGCCTCGATGAGGTTCTAATTACTTGTATAACAGTCGAATATTTTAACTGAAGAATTGATGCGAGCTAAATCTAGATATTCAGGAGGCCTCTCATAATTTGGGAGTTTTTTTTCGCAAAATTGAGAAACTTGAAAACCCGGCAGATTTTGCTAGAAAACGAGATTTCGGCTGAAACCTTCAGTAGATCAGAGCCTTCTTAACTATACATAATTATTCAAATGTTATGCAATCATACTCTATCATGTGAATAGTTGGTGAAGAAGTTTTGTTTTCTTCTGTAGCAAGTTGTTTGTAATCCGTTTTTTTTTTGGCGTTTTACCTACAAAACATCAAATAAAGCAGCCTTTTGGAAACCTCATTTTCCTCTTTTGAATTGAAAAAGTAGTTTCCGTGTAGTGTCATTAGCTGATTTGCTGTACAGGTTGTCTGTGAAACGCCAAAATGAAAAAAATGGCTTTAATTACTGAAAAGTAGCATTTTGAGGTAATTATGGCATGATTTCGAAGTAAAGAATACATGATAAATAATAGGAAGTTTGAGGTCATCGTGTTGGAAAATCGTGTTTGCACGGATTGCAGTTTCATATCTCAAAGGTTTTGTTTTTTTTTGTTTTTTTTCATTTTTACTTAATAGATTTAAAAGAACTATTTAAGACAAAAATAAAGGTAAAACTACTAATAAGTTACAGAAGTGGGGAAACTATATGCTCCCGTGGCAGTTACTGGGCTTTCAACCGTACGTAGAATTTATGCAGAGGAGGGGGAGGGGGAATCTCCAAGTCTTGTTTCTAGAATTAAGAATTTAAATAGAATATACACATATTCTAATGCCAGTGTCTTTGTTATTGCTATTAAGCAATGCTATATACATAACCAGAATTTCCTTGTTGTAAGCAATGTTCATTGATTTTTTTTTTTTCTCTTAAAGAAGTTTCTAAAATAAGCCTAAATTATTAACGCAGAAACAAAAATCTGTGCCCTCCAAAGACACTTGCCTTCAACAAAAAGGGAATATCTATTTAATTTAGATTTTTTTTTTTTGAAAGGTTAGAATAAAAGGGGGAAAGGTATCGGTTTCACTGGATATGTCCGTGCTTGGAACTAGACAATTATTTTTTGACTAACAAAATTAAAAACAGGCCCGTAGAAATTTATGCAATTAGATGTCATAACAAGGAAAACATTAGCTTGTTAATAAAGAGGTAAATATTTTTTTTAAGTTTATTTTAGTAAAGAAGCATTGATATGCTTTATAATTAGCTTAAAATAATTTAAGTTCCTTTTTTAATTATATAAAAAGCAAAACAGTGCTGATGAGAAAAATTAAAATTTTAGGTTTAAAAATGGAATCATATGGTGGTCATAACGGGTTTTAAGACACTTTTCAAAGATATCTGCATTATAACGGTCCCACACTTTCAATTTTAGTCTTAAAACATTTACTTTTTCTGGGGAATAAAAAAAAATTTAGTCATGGAGTTGCTTTTATAATCAATAACAATTTTTCAATTGATATTTCAACTCGATCGGGAATATTGACTTATTATTAAATATCCAACAAGAGTGAGATAGAGAGTGTAAATGTCCTTTAAGGGCTCAACGTCAAACAAGGAAGGGTCATTATAGTATGACAAACTGTATGTTCTATAGAGCTATTAAATTAAAAAAAAGTTTTTTTTAACTGCAAGTAAGGAGCGACTTTAAAACTTAAAACGAACAGATATTGTTCCGCATGTGAAAGAGGTTGTGCCCTCCTTAACGCCTCACTCTTTCCGCTAAAGTTTGAGTCTTTTTCACTACTCTACTTTTTAAAACAATAAAAAAATTTAGCGCAAAGAGCGAGGCGTTGAGGAGGGGACAACCTCTTTCATATACGGAAAATGTCGCTCCTTACTTGCAGTTTTAAAAAAACTAGTTTTTTTTATGGCAATTGGTATTAACCAAGTGACATACAGCAATCGCAAATTCTGTCGGTCTGTCTGTCTGTCGGTCGGTCCCGGTTTTGCTACTTTAGGCACTTCCAGCTAAGCTAGGACGACGAAATTTGGCAGGCGTATCAGGGACCGGACCAGATTAAACTAGAAATAGTCGTTTTTCCGATTTGACCATCTGGGAGGGGGGAGTGGGGGCCCAGTTAATTCGGAAAAATTGAAGTATTTTTAACTTACGAACAGGTGATCGGATCTCAATGAAATTTGATATTTAGAAGGATATCGTGTCTCAGAGCTCTTATTTTAAATCCCGACCGGATCTGGTAGCATTGGGGGGGGGGGGGGGAGTTGGAAGCGGGAAACCTAAAATCTTGGAAAACGCTTAGAGTGGAGGGATCAGGATGAAACTTGGTAGGAAAAATAAGCACAAGTCCTAGATACATGATTGACATAACCGGAACGGATCTGCTCTCTTTGTGGTAGTTGGGGGGAGGGGGTTAATTCTGAAAAATTAGAAAAATGACCTATTTTTAACTTACGAAGGAGTGATCGGATCTTCATGAAACTTCATATTTAGAAGGATCCCGTAACTCAGATCTCTTATTTTAAATCTCAACGGATCGAGCGTCACTGGGGGGGGGCAGTTGGGGGGACCAGAAATCTTAGGAAAAACTTAAAGCGGAGAGATCAGGATGAAACTGGATGGGAAGAATAAAAACCTGTCTAAGATACGTGACTGACATAACCGGACCGGATCTGCTCTCTTTGGTGGAGTCGGGGGGAGGGAAATTTTGAAAGTTGAGGTATTTGTAACTTACGAAAGGGTGACCAGATCTTAATAAAATTTGATATTTAGAAGGATTTTGTGCTTTAAAGCTCTAATTTTAAATTCCGACCAGATCCTGTGACATTGGGGGGAGTTGGAGGGGGAGAAATCGGAATTCTTGGAAAACGTGAAAATTGGGGTAATTTTATCTTACGAATAGGTAATCGGATCTTAATGAAATTTGATATATAGAAGGAATTCATGTCTCAGAGCTCTTAGTTCAAATCCCGACCAGATCTTTTGACATTGGGGGGAGTTGGAATGGAACTCCAAAACACTTGGAGTGGAGGAATCGGGATGAAGCTTGGTGGATAGAATAAGCAAATGTCCTTGATATGTGATTGACGTAACCGTGCTGGATTCGCTCTCTTTGGGGGAGGGATTCAGTGATTTGGGGAGTTTGGTGCTTCTGGACGTGCTAGGACGATGAAAATTGGTAGGCGGGTCAGGGAGCTGCACAAATTGACTTGATAAAGTCGTTTTCTCAGATTCGACCATCTGGGGGGGGGGCTAAAGGGAGAGGAAAAATTAGGTATTTATAACTTACGAGTGGGTGATCGGATCTGAATGAATTTTGATATTTAGAAGGACATCGTGACTCAGAGCTCTTATTTGAAATCCTGACCGGCATTAAGCCTCTGATTTTCCTTTTAAATCAATCTATTGATTCTTAGAATTTTGTTAGAGCTCATACCATATGAGCTCTTGGCTCTTCTTGCCTCGTCACAAGTGCCACATGAGCTCTTAGCTCTTGTTTTTAATTTCTGAACGTTTTACAAGGAATGTAAAAAAGAGGAGAAAGCATTAAAATATAAACTGAGGATGTGTGAAGCGGGGACCATGGATAAAGTAGCTGAGGATCTGGAAGATGTTACAAGACGAAATTTCTGAACGTTTTTGAATTAATGCATATCTTGATTTTGGCTCACCGCACATGAATAATTAAAATGAATTTTGCACATTAGTTTTTTTGCTACATAGCTTTCTCATAGTTTTGATCGGACGATTTCGATAAAACAAAGGGGTGGAGGAGGAGGCCTAGTTGCCTTTCAATTCTTGGTTACTTAAAAATGCAACAAGAATTTTTTATTTTTTACGAACGTTTTTGTTAGTAATAAATATACGTAACTTACGAATTAACTTACGTAATGAACTTCTATATTTGTGTATTTTTATTATGTATATGAGGGGGTTCGCCCCCTCGTTAATACCTCGCTCTTTATACTAGAGCTTGAATTTTGTCCCAATTCTTTAAGAATGACCCCTGAATCACAAAGGCCGTAGAATAAATATTGAAATTACTAAAAATACTTTAGCGTAAAGAGCAAGGTATTATGGAGGAGACGGACTCCCTTATATACGTAATATTTTCTGTTTGTTTTAAGTTTTAATGCTGCTCATTACTTCCAGTTGAAAAAAATTATTTATTTTCTCTTTGTTTTTTTTTTAAATAGCACTAGAAAATCCTGCGCCCTTCATGGAAATTTTCTTCCCTCGTGATAAATTCCTCCATGGATATATCCTCCCACGTAACCCCCTCTCCCCGACACACTCGGACCGAACGCGAAAATTATCCCTGAAAACGTCTGTACACTTGACAATAACCATTACTGTATGTAAACAATGGTCAAAGTTTGTACCTTGCAGCCCCTCCCCTGGATGAAGTCGTCCCCAAAGACATAGTTGTTAGGTTTTAGACTAAGTTGAACAGAATGGCTATCTTAAAATTTTGATCCGGTGACTTCGAAGAAAAAATGAGTGTGGGAGGGGGCCTAGGTGCCCTCCAATTTTTTGTCACTTAAAACGGGCACTAAAACTTTTAATATCCGTTAGAATGAGCCCTTTTGCGACATTCTAGGACCGCTGGGTCGATACGATCACCCCTGGAAAAAAAAAAAAATAAAATAAACACGCAACCGTGATCTGCCTTCTGGCAAAAAATACAAAATTCCACATTTTTGTAGATAGGAGCTTGAAACTTCTACAGTACGGTTCTCTGATACGCTGGATTTGATGGTGTGATTTTCGTTAAGATTCTATGACTTTTAGTGGGTGTTTCCCCCTATTTTCTAAAATAAGGCAAATTCTTTCAGACTCGTAACTATTGATGGGT